>NC_051160.1:158740195-158799532 GCF_013339745.2 Dermacentor silvarum
GGCCATAGCAGGCGGCCGCCGAGTGAGCAGGTCGCCAAGTATAAAGCCGGAGGTCGTGGTGGGCCACACCGTGAAAGTAAACAAAGACAGATCACGATATCCAAGTTGACGGTGGCTCTACACTAGTCTCAGGTTTTCTCGTTCGTGGTGTCGAAATCGAGGGTTTCGTAGAAGCGAAAGGGAAGGGTCCTTGCTGCCGATCACATTATTAAGATCGGTCTAAGGATTTCAGCGATGAAACCGCGACAAATACTTCCGATTGAGCGTGCAAACATCCAGCCGCCCATCGAGACACATCAATTTTTTTAAAGACAAAGCCATTTAAGCGAGCCAGAAGTTAAAAACAGGGAAGGTTTTGTGCGTAGCGGGCATCCGAAAGGTGAAATCATTGTTCGTGACGATTCTCCACTAGTACAGGTACGATACCTTACCACACGCATCAGTTTAGCTGATACGCGTGATAAGGTCGTCTGCTTCCGATGACTGACGCTTGTTCGTGCCCGCAGTACGCCGTTATTGAAGTAGGGCCGGGCTTGGGAACACAGTAGATTCGTATCACCCGTAGGAATTCTGTAACCGCGGTGAAACATCAGAAGGGATAACAACCAATCGTACCAAGTGGCGCTTATTCCAGCAGCTTTACAAAAATTAGCGACGGTTTTCTTTTGGGGAAAGTACCTTGTATGTGTGTAAATGCATGACTTGAAAACAAATTGAACAGTTGTAATGGAATTTAGCTGTGTGCATAGTTTTGAAAGCAAGTAGCGGCGCTGTGCTAAAGTCCAACGCTCCAAAGCTGGAACGAGCGCTGTTTGCCTTTGCTTCTAAATTTTTGCGGGCACGTAAACTGACAACTCACCGCGTTGAAGAGAAAACAGCTTATTTTGCTTGCACCGCTACACTAAACTGCTACGAAAACGACATGTCGCGCCGCGGGATAACATGTGTCATAATCAATGAGACTTTCAGAGTTAGTTATTATTTTTGCTACCGAGCCAGCCAACAAAAATACATTAGCGAGAATATTTCTGCTGCTTAAAGCCTTAGTAGTACTAATGTGGGCAGAAAACTAAAGACAAACCCAAATGAAGGTTATAAGCGTACATTATACTATGATTTTATAATGCACTGTTTAAGCAGAGTACACTCCCGATTGATATGCCAGAAAGATATTTAAATTAAGTAAAGCAAGGAAGTGGTCTACTCACCTGGAAGAAAGAATCGACCCGAGTGTAAGTGCTTCAAACAAACCAGGATGAGCCACCTTCGCACAATGCGGGAAGTTTCTTATCCAAGTTGCTCAAGTCTACCGCAGGCACAACCCTACCTTGTTCGTCGGCAGACGCCATTCTGCACCCCTCGAGCTGCACCTCGATCCAAAAGAAGCTGTTCCGTGCTCTCCTGGCCTACGCCGATGGAGTCGGCCTTGCTGATCGCCTCTGGTCCCATTTCCTATCCGCGCCTGCGGCGTTACGGCTGCTGCTCTTTCTCATTCTAACTCCCACCTTTCAATCCCTATCCACTGGTGCAGCAAAGTTGACGTGTCCTCTATATTGAGGGATTCAGTGCCATCTGATCCAACGCAGCATGGACCTGCACATCCCGCGGCAGAGTTCCTCACCCCCCCCCCCCTGCACAGCAGAACCAAGGGAAAAAAGGAGAAGAAGCAGCAGCAGAACTTGAAGAAATCTGCCGTAATTTGGATGCTTCTTCCTCCCAGGTTGCTGCTGACGCGTGCCTCGCACCAGTGTCCACAGTCACCCTCACCAAGGCAATGCAGCACGAGGTCTCCGGCGTCAAGAACCCCCCTCGGACGGCTTCGGGCTGGTGCGCTCCAAGGCAGACCGGCGGCGCACAAGGGCCTGGAGAATGCTGCACTGCCGGTGCACCCTGAGGTCGTCGGCGCGGTGATTTTCCGCCCATAGGCCGCCGGTGGAGCCTTCCCTGGTGCGGCACGCCTCGCACTCGCGGCGGCACTTTCTGCGCGGCCGGTGTTGCTGTGGTGAGAGTAAACCACAAGTGCAACATCGTGGCCGCGGATACCACGACTCGGGCGTGCCAAGGGGAGGTGATGGTGGTCACTGAGCTCCACGGCATGCTGGTGGCGACTTTACAATTGCTAGTAGGTACAGTGGGGGCGTGGCACTGCGGGTCACGTACCTTTCGCTTAACACGTACTGTCATGGCAATCGTGGAGCTCCTAGGTGCCTAGGGACATAATCGCTTAGGGGACTTTTGAGACACTGGTCTGGCACGAGACGGTCTTTGGAGGGACCTCCAGTCGTTTGTCCGCAGGCGCGAGGACAAGCGGGTGCATGAGAAAAAATTGCGTCCGCTCTTGCGCAAGCGGATACTGCTCGCGCTTGTACCCCGGTGCACCCGCTCGCACCCGCTTGTCCTCGCGCCTGAGAGAGATAAACGATGGTATTCCTAAATAAACGCTTCACTGTTTTTATGATCCAAATATAATCTCACTACCAGGGAGGGAGCAGTCTAGCTGACTGGAGCAGTATTTTTTTATTAGTGGTGTTGCTACGCTGCGCTCCGCAACACCCCAACGACCGCTGCTTCGCGTCGGCGCTTGGCAACGGGGCACAAACGCGATCAGTATCCGCTTGTTTACATCACCACAGTTTACCAGATCAAAAGCCGTCATGCCACACCACCACTACTGCAAGGATTTCCGCCACTAGAACAAACGCTACAATAATAAAGCGCGGGTGGCGTGGGCCAGACACCGCCAGACATTCAACGCTCCCTAAACGATTCGCTCCCTACGCACGAAGGAGCTGCGCTCGGCAAGGTCGCTGTGTGCGGTCGCGGAGATAAGAAAGCAACGCTCAGTAACTAGCAGCCGACGCGCGGCCGCGCTGACCAGTGCCTCAAAAGTCCCTAAGCGATTATATCCCTAGGCACTTAGGAGCTCCGCGATTGCCATGACAACACGTGTTAACCGGAAGTCACGTGACCCACAGTGCGGCGCCCCCGCTGTACCGACTAGCAATTGTAAAGTCGCATCCCGGTGACTGCCCGTCTACCGGCTGAGCGTGGGAAGAGCACCGGCTTCCTGCATGGGGTGGACGGAGAGGGGGTGGACGGTCCCCTCGACAGTGGCCTGCTGACAGGGACCTCCTAGAGGCCATCGAGTCCAGGGTCCCGGTGGAGTCTGCTACCAGGGAGGGCAGCACCGTAACAGTCCGCTTCGCGGGGCTGGTCCCCCTTGAACACGTGAGCCTCTTCGAGCTCTGGATAAGGGTGAGGCCGGCCAGGCGCCGTCTACTGCAGTGCCAGCAGTGCGGCCGTTTCGGCCACGTGGTGGTGACCGCTAGGCCTGCAGGTGGCCGACGGGTTGCACCACCTGCGGCAAGAGCTACGGTGCAGGCTGTCCCTGCCAGACGGTCCGCTGCGTGAACTGCGGTGGCCCCCACGCTGCAGACGCTCCCGCCTGTTCCATGTGGCAGATGGAACAACGAGTGGCCACCATCATGGCCTCCTCCACCACAGCACTATCCAGGCGTGTTGTGAGAGCAGCTGTTCGGGAGGAGATCAAGGTGGAGCAGGCCTCCACACCCTCGGTGGGATCCTTCGCGAGTGTGGTCAAAGGTGCCCCCGCTCCTTCGCGGCGTCCGGTGCCAACTCCACGAACATCCCGCCGCCAGGTGCCTGAGGCTGCTGCGGTAACCACGACTACGTCGTCTGCTGCCTCCTTGGCTCCGACTACAGTGGACCAGCTGGTTGCCAATCTTCTGCTGACCATGCAGTCAGTCGGCTCTATGCTGCCTGCTGAACATCCGCTGCGTGCCATCTGCCTCCAGGCAGTGGCAGCCCAGACCACAGCCGACCATCATGGTTGATCCGCCCAGGGCAAGGAATGGTCGTCGCCGCCCTAGTGCCCTCCAATGGAACACTAACTCTCTGCGGCGGCGACATGCGGACCTCTCCCTACATCACCTTCAGAGCGAGTATAATGTGGTTGCTCTGCAGGAGGTGTACGTAGCTGCTGAGGAACTGCGCCTGAGTCGGAAGTGCCACATCGTGAACTGGCGGGCCTTCAGACGGCTCTGCCATCAGGACACCTCCAGCAGAGATTTCCTCCAGCTGGTGGTCGATAGCATCAGGGCCGCAACTGTCAGCACGACAGCACAGGTGGGCCAGCCGGTTCCGGACTTGCGGCACCTGGCCCTGCGAGCGGAATAACACCAGGCATTGCGCACTGCCCGGCCGGAGCTTTGGACTAAGTACCGCCGAGTGGATGCCGTCTGCAGGAGCCACGCACGGAGACGCCGGCGCCAAAACCGGGAGGGCGTCTCCTCTTCTATCAGCCGAAGCCAGGATGGTACCCGTGCGTGGCGCCTGCTGAAGTGCCTGTTGATGGTCCCACAAGCCACATGCCAGGTGCTGTCAGTTGCCGTACACCTGGGCATCAGCGCTGCTGCCCTGGCGGAGCTCTTGGCGGACAGGTTTGCTGCCTGAGTACCTGCTATGCTGGCCACACCACCACCGGCTGCTGCACTGCAATATCCTGCCTCCTGCCATCATCCAGGATAGGTGGCTGCACAGCTGTGTAGCGAGCCCATTCGGATACACGAGCTGGAAGCAGGACTCAGCAGGACCAAGCGCCGGAGCAGGCTTGGAGCTGATGGCATTACATTCCAGATGCTGTGGAATCTGGAGGATGCCGGTCGGCAAGGGTTCCTGGAGTGCTTCAACGACATGTGGAGCTCAGTTGACATACCAGAGAGTTGGCGAGCAGCAGTGGTAGCGCCGATCCTGAAGCCACGGAAGCCTGCCACAGCACTGTCTTCGTACAGGACAGTCTCCCTCAGCTCTGCAGCCTGCAAGGTGCTGGAGAGTGTGGGCCTGGCGCAATTGGAGTGGATTGCAGCGCACTGAAAAATATCAGACCTACCGCTTTTTCAGGAGAGATAAAAAGATATTTCGAATAAAAAGAAACATTGCTGTTGAAATCTCGGCATCTTTGTAAAATTAGAAACCTTTACAAATACACGAAAACAAACAGGACGCCCAGCACCAGAAATACAGGTTCTCTGACGACTCTATAAATAGAAGCACTTGCATAAAAGCTAAAATCTGGCAATTCGTTCGACACAGATTTTTCGCTGAGAAATTACGGACACCGACAGTAACTTTCCCTGCTTGAATTTTTGTGCCCATTCAGATCAAACAATCCCCGGTGCTAGCATACTTCATAGCAGAAAGCAAATAAACGATAGATGAAGCTTCTGGGAACATGAACACGTTTCAGGGCATTTTTCATGAAACTGTACGCTCAGTATGCACTGCGACAAAATAATGAACATTCGAAAAGCACATTTATAATTTTTCTCCTTTTACTAATCACATTGCGGTCCATATAACAATGTGCACTTCACGGACTACAAGAATGCGCGAAAGCGCCGCACTTACCTTTCAGGCGTACTCGATAAACGCTCTTACGTGCACGGAGGGCCTTCGTGTCACAGGTTTCGCGGCGTCGTACAGGTACCACGGCAAGGACCGTCGGTGCACGGTCCTTCCGGCGTAAATACTGTAAAATTGCGGATGAACTACAGCACGAAATAGCACAACTTTCAGCAAATTCTTCCGATGAAAGCGCAGCGAAAGTACCAGAGGCTTTTTTTATAAACCATCTACGATAATCGACATCGGCGCACCACACGAAAGATACTGCACGCTACGTTACGCGGTCCCACGGGTTTTGGATCATTATGCACTCAAGAACCACCACAATTTCTCTCGGCACAGCGTACACACGATTAAACTACCACATCGGCCGGCGTCAGTGCAGCGCGCACCCAGCTCGGTCCCATGCCAATACGCGGCTGCTGCGCCGCTTCCAGCACTGGCGGCTGCCGGATATCCAACTGGAAATAATTCACAAACAAAACAATGCCTCCATAACGTCACTGATGAGGTCAGAAGGTAGAGGGAGAGGGCGCGCAGCCGGGTGGAGGAGGGTTGCCGCTGAAGCCCTCCTTTCCCACTTCGCATGCAAGCGGACTGTGTTCGTGCTCTCTTGCAGGACCGCTGGCCGTGCGGCGACATTAGCCAAATCGTGGAGCAAAACCCGCTGAAATGTGTCGTGTATTAGGATGCGCTTTCTACCTACCAGGTTTACCTCGCAAGCTGCTATTCAATTTCTAAACCATTGGGACATTGCTCGTACGCACCAGTGCCAAGCAATTATAATGAAGCATATTTATATAGTGAACCGTTGTTAATTACCAGTATTCACGGTTAATATATTACATTTCGTCATTTCGTAAAAGTAGTAGCTTTGAAAGTCCTAACTTGCGGTTTCGTTTAGTGCTACACTTCAACTAGTCCACAAATATAGTGGGGGGAAGCATAGAGAAAATAACTTCCTGGCACCATCAATAGTTAAATTTGTTCGCGTGTTGTGAAGTGGATCAACTAAAACTAGCCGACGTCTCGGCCAGCCAAAACTCAACACAAGTAAAAGTTGAAGACTTTTGTTTTTATTCACACATTCGGTACTGGAACAAGACTGACCTCCACGCAGTGCGAAAGTGGCAATCTACAGAAGCAATTTTCATTCACACCGAAAATTTACACATAATGAGTGAAAATAGATTCCAGAAGACCCAAACCAATGCGAAAATTATTAACCACCAGGCTGCGTCTTCCTTTCTTTTCTTTTTTTTTAACCTTTGCTGTGCATGTCAACGAAAAGGGAACAAAATGTATGACCCCAAAACACGCACTCAAGCCCTTCATTACAAGTATTTCACCGGCAACAGATGGGCTGCCGTCATGACGAATGAGTCGAGCGAAATTGCTCCTATGTTAGTCCACTCAGACTTGCACAGAACTGGTTCACTCATGCAAAATGAATACCTGCTCGGAAAATAGTGAAATACTTGTGCTTACCCGTGGTCATTAGGAAACCTGAAAAACTTCGCAGAACTGGAATTCCCGGCGTTCGAACACCCCAGAGCCGCGCAACACATGTGACGCACCGATTTAGCCATCCTCGTCTAATGCTTGGTTGACCTACTTTTCTGCGTATTCCGTTTGTTGCACGCCTGATCAAGCTTCTCAAGCCATCTTTACACTTAAGAGGGCAACCGAACCAGACGACCAAGCGCCATCTGACTTGTGATATCGCTGAGCGAGTGGCAAGGGTGAGCGGAGGCAAGCTCGACGGACGCACGATGGCGACCACTTCCCGCACTTCGCCCGATTTAAAATTCACAAAAAGAGAAATAAGAAAAACAACTTAGGATGTCCGGCAACCACTAGGAGTGCCCATGTTCCTTGAAACCGAAACTAGCTTTACTTTCCGGGGGCTGACAGGACGACAGCTGAATACGCGAAAATAGTATCATCTGTAATGTTACCGGCGATACCGATGCCATCAGCTGGGGGCCGCCACCGAAAGCGACCATGCTTTCTGTGATCGCATGGATGGCGTCGGCGTAGTGTGGCACCCTGTATATATGTACTTATATCCAGGCTTCGAATTGACCCATAGTCGAACTGCTGCATTTTATGCATGTTATATGGCCATTACCTTTTCAATTGATAATAATTAAGTGCTTTAAGTTATGCCATTGTCAGACTGGTTGTAGCAATCAGTGGCAAAGTTTTCGAAATGACAAACCTAACCATTATGATAAGATCTCTTGCCCATTGGGGCAAGACAAAACTATCTTTGAATTAAAGTTTATCTATCTATCTATCTCTTATGGTGCAGAATACGTATATACGTATGTTACATCGTAAAGTTCCACCCAGCGCGCGCTCCGATCCCCGAATGAGACGAGTCCCGTGCAAGCATAAGAAGAAGCGTTTATTGATCGTAGAATCGGGCTTTTATAGCCAGGAGGGGAGAGGGGGAAGTGAGCACTGCTTGTGCCCACGTGTGACTAGCTTTGTCGTGATAAGCGGCGATGGCAGCCAGATAGGTTCCGTTGCGACATTTCTCTTCCCTTAAGATTGTAGAGACGCTTTGGTGGTTTCCGCTGTCGCTTTGAACGACGTAGCGGTACTTCGCCAGCATCTGCAGGTGGGGTGTCTTGCGTCGGCCCCTGGACAGGTGGTCGTACTGGGGACACTACCTGCTTCGTGGATGGTTCTGTCTCTTCCTTGTTTTCGGGAATAGGTTCACACTGCCCCGGGCTTGACTGGGCCGAGCGCACCTGATCAACGTGCCGCCGTACGGGTCCCTCAGGTGTATCAATGGTGACCATTCGGGCGCCGGATACGGATACGGTTCTTCCTGGAGTCCACTTATCTCCCTGCCCGTAATTACGGACATGAACGGCGACGTCCGCTGGCACCGTCCACTCGTCCGTTTTTGTAGATCCTGCATGAATGGGGGGGGGGGGGGGGATAATGCGTCCAAGCGGGAGCGGATGCGGTAGCCTAAGAGAAGTTCAGAAGGGCATTTTCCAGAACTGAGGGGAGTCCGTCTGTAATTAAAAAGAAGACGATCCAGGTTATCCCCTATGCTGCCGTTGCACATATTTCTGAGGCCGTCTTTAATGGTGCGAACAGCCCTTTCCGCTAACCCGTTTGATTGCGGGTGGTACACAGGCGTGCGCACGTGAGTTACATTATTCCGCTTCGTGAATGTCGCGAACTCCTCGCTGGTGAATTGTGTGCCATTATCTGTTACGATGGTAGGGGGAATACCGAATCGACAGAATATATTCCTCAAGCAGCTCACAGTAGCAGAGGTGCTTGCTCTCTTCATGGGAACAGCCTCTATCCACTTGCTGTGGGCGTCTACAAGCACGAGGATCATTGTACCCGCGACCGGCCCAGCAAAGTCAGCGTGTACTCTTTCCCAGCTCTCCTCTGTCTTAGGCCAGTTCCTTGCTGGTGCGGCTGACGGCATAGGCAGGTTTTGAATGCATCTTTTACAGGAAGCGGATAGCCGTTCGATATCGCTATCGAGACCCGGCCACCAAAAAGAGGACCTGGCGACTGCCTTCATGGCCGAGGAACCCTGATGCGTTTCATGCAAGTGGTCCAACACTCGTGCGCGCAGTTTTTCTGGAATCACAACTCTCCGACTCCAGTACAATAAATCATGTGCTACGGACAGCTCCAATCTCCGGTCAAAAATGCTTTCATGTCCGCTTCCACAGCCTTACTTGCTGGCCAGCCCTGCAGTACATATCTTACGACTTTTGATAAGATGTGGTCGATTGCCGTTTGTCGTTTTAACTCCGTCAGTGAAATAGTCCCGTCTGAGAAGGTTTTCAACGCTAGGAGATAATCAGCAGGCTCACCTCCGGCCTCCGACTCGTTCGTCTCTTGGGGCAAGCGGCTCAGGGCATCTGAATTTATGAGCAGCTTGCCAGGACAGTATTGTAGCCTGTAGCGGAATCCTCTGAGATACAACACCCACCGCTGGATACGAGCAGCAGCCAGTGGTGGTGTAGGCCTGTCAGACTTCAGGAGGCCCAGGAGCGGCTGGTGGTCGGTGACCAAGGTGAACTCGTGGCCTGCAAGATAGTCCCGAAATTTAGATACACCAAACACGAGAGCAAGGGCCTCTCGCTCCAGCTGCGAATAATTTCGCTCGGCTTTGGTCAGCGTTCGGGAACGAAACCCGATGGGTCTGTTGACACTCCCATCAGTGTGAAACAATACGGCTCCAATACCATGCGGTGATGATGATTGTTGGAGTTTAGTGGCGCAAGGGCCAGGTATGGCCAAAGAGCGGCATGACAGTATTAGTTCGTATCAAGACGATGGTAATGGCTTGTTAGTGGTAGATGAATAGGGAATTATATGAACATTAGATGTGGCATGGCTGTAAAGGGGCCTAAAATCAGTCGCTGTAAAGTGCGTAAAATCTATAAGTAATAAGATTATGGCAATGAGTGATTATGAATACTATGGACATGAACAATGCATTGCGAAAGAATGATACGAGTTACAAAAAATTTAAGATAGAAGAATTGGCCAGAAGCACAAGCGCCTAAACAGAGCCCTTGAAACACAAGGGCCTGGAGGCATGTGCAGTTAAAAAACTATCGCAGCAACATCCTCTAGTGAGAGGATGCACTACGAACTTATTGGGCTAATAACATGTAACACAACATCTTTCAAGAAAGCAAGGACTGCATTGGTGCTAAAAAGTGGTTCTTTACCGAGAAACATAGCGGGATGCAGAGGGACACAATAGCGATATGCGAGAGGAAAATGTTTCTTTCTTTCTCTTTCGGCTTCCCGACACTCCAAGAGGACGTGGAGGACGGTGAGCCTGTCGCCATATCTACCACATGTTGGAGGATCATTTCCATTCAATAGAAAATTGTGAGTACCATATGTGTGTCCTATTCTGAGACGACAGAATAGGACATCAGTTCGTCGTGTTTTAGTTGTACAGGGCCAGAACCCTAACTGTGGCTTAATCAAGTGGAGCTTATTAGTTGTTTCAGCGTCCCACAGACGCTGCCAGTGGCCTCGCAGTTTCCCTCGCAAAAAAGGCTTCAGATCTGTGGAGGAAATAGCAGCGGCAGGATTAATAGCTTGCGATGTAGTTGATGTGGCCAACTGGTCTGCTAGCACATTGCCCTCGATGCCTCTATGGCCAGGCACCCAGCATATTATTACATGTCTACGATATTGGTAAATGTTACACAAGAGTGAGTAAAGCTCGATAACAACAGGATTCTTATGCTTTTGTAAAGATGTTAGCGCTTTTACAAGACTCAACGAGTCTGTGAATATTATTGCCTTTTGTAGCTTCAATTTCTCTATATGCTTCACGGCAGACAGTACTGCATAGGCTTCTGCGGTGAAAATGCTTGTTACGGGGTTCAATACGTCGGATTTAGAAAAAGAGGGGCCAGCCGCGGCGTAAGATACGCCAGCATGGGACTTGGATGCGTCGGTATAGAATTCCGAGCACGAGTACTTCGATTGAAGTTCGCGGAAATGCATTGCAATTTCGAGGTCAGGAGCATGCTTTGTGACCTCTACAAAGGATAGATCACATTCTATCACCTGCCACTCCCAGGGCGGTGACAGCTTAGCTGGAGGCATTAGGCGATGTTCTAGAAGTGGGACATCCATCTCTTCGCTAAGTTCTCTTACACGCAGTGAGAAAGGCCGCCTCATAGAGGGTCGATTATAGAAAAGCGTTGAACACTTCAAATCATTAAGGGTTGTAAAACAAGGATGTTCCCGATCGGAGTGCACTTTGAGAAAATAGGTGAAGCTGATGTATGTTCTCTGGAGGTGGAGTGACCACTCATTCGATTCCACGTATAAACTTTCGACGGGGCTTGTTCTGAATGCGCCAGTGGCCAGGCGGATACCTAGATGGTGGACAGGATCTAGCATTTTTAGCGCGCTAGGGGCGGCAGAGTGATATACTACGGCACCATAGTCCAATCGTGACCGAATGAGGCTCTTGTGAAGGTTCATTAAACACTTCCTGTCGGTGCCCCAGGATGTGTGAGATAAAATTTTCAGTAAGTTCATTGTTTTTAGGCATTTCGCCTTCAGATGTTTTATGTGGTTAATGAAAGTAAGCTTAGAGTCAAGTATGATGCCTAAAAATTTGTGTTCTTTGTTCACAGGTATTTGTTGTCCATACATTTCGATAGTTGGATCTGCAACAAGACCTTTCTTCCTGGTGAAAAGAACACAAGAACTTTTGTGGGGGTTTACTTTGAACCCGTTTTCCTCTGCCCACTTAGACACTTTGTTGAGCCCCTGCTGTACCTGTCTCTCGCACACTGCGAGGTTACAGGACTTGAAGCCTATCTGTACGTCGTCTACGTAGATGGAGTAAAAGATAGCTGGTGGTAAAGAAGCACGAAGCGTGTTCATTTTAACGATAAAGAGTGTGCAACTGAGCACGCCTCCTTGGGGTACACCAGTTTCCTGCACAAAAGGTCGTGATAAAACATTGCCAACTCGAACACGGAATGTGCAATTCAGCAGATAACTCTCAATCACATTTAACATATTACCACGTATACCAAAGTGGGAGAGGTCTCTCAGTATGCCAAACCGCCATGTGGTGTCGTAGGCCTTTTCTATGTCTAAAAATACGGACAAGAAGAACTGTTTGTGAACAAAAGCTTCGCGTATCTGCGCCTCAATACGTATCAAGTGGTCAGTGGTGGATCGACGCTCGCGAAAACCACACTGGTATGGATCAAGCAGTCTGTTTGATTCTAGGAAATGTAATAGGCGACGGTTTATCATTTTTTCGAAGACTTTGCAGAGACAGCTTGTTAGCGCTATGGGCTGATAACTCGATACAGAGGATGGATCCTTCCCCTGCTTCAGGATAGGGATCACTATGGCCTCTTTCCAGGCAGAGGGGATCTCGCCGGAGGTCCATATAGAGTTATACAGACAGACAAGGGTTTTCTTCGTTTCAGAGGGTAGGTTCTTCAACATTTCATATAATATGCGGTCAGAGCCTGGGGCAGATTGGTTGCAACAGGCGAGTGATGCATGAAGCTCTGCTAAAGAGAAAGATAAATTATATGGCTCGTTCCGGGTGCTCTTTCGGTCTAGTTTTTGTTTTTCTATTGCTGCTTTGTATTTTGTGAATTCCGGAGAATAGTGCGATGAACTCGACACATGTTCAAAATGTGCACCCAGGTGGTTCGCTTGGTCTTCCAAGCTGTCGCCCTGTGTATTTACCAAAGGGAGTGAATATGTTTGTCGTCCTCTCACCTTGTTAACCCTGTTCCATACTTTGGCCTCATCTCTATACGAGTGTATACCTGATAAAAACTTCTGCCAACTCTCTCTTCTGGCCTGTCGGCGCGTTCTCCTGCCTTGTGACTTGATCTTCTTAAAGTTGATAAGATTCTCCGCAGTAGGTGAATCACGTAGCAACCCCCACGCTTTGTTCTGTTTCCTACGAGCGTTCCTACATTCGTCGTTCCACCATGGGACACGGCGTTTGCATGCCACACCACTTATTTCGGATATGCATTTAGAAGCGGCATCAATTATGAAGGCAGTGAAATACTCTACAGCAGCATCAATTCCTAACGAAGACATGTCAGCCCAGGAGATATTGCTAGTAAGAGTTCGAAATTTCTCCCAATCTGCTGTATCAACCTTCCATCGAGGGGCTTGTGGTGGAGACTTATTTTCTGTGGTTGTTCTCAGTAATATAGGGAAGTGATCGCTCCCGTAAGGATTTTTGGTAACTTCCCATTCAAGTTCAGGAAATAGACACGGGGAAGCTATGCTAAGGTCAATAGAAGAAAAGGTTCCGTTTGCAATACAGTAAAATGTAGGTTCCTTCTTATTCAGGAGGCACGCACCAGACGAGAAAAGAAATTCTTCAACAAGACGACCTCGCGCATCGATACGAGAGTCGCCCCACAGACTGCTGTGCGCATTGAAATCGCCAAGAACAAGATAAGGTTCTGGCAATTCGTCTATAAGGGACTGAAATTCATGTTTGTGTAAGTGGTAATGTGGGGGAATGTAAAGCGAGCAAATGGTGATGAGTTTGTTCAGAAGAACAAGTCGAACTGCCACTGCTTCGAGGGGCGTTTGTAGCTGCAAATGTTGACATGCTATGCTTTTGTGAATTATAATGGCAACACCGCCTGATGATGCGATAGCATCGTCACGGTCTTTACGAAACGTAACATAGTGTCGGAGAAAGTTTGTATGTGTTGATTTTAAGTGCGTGTCCTGTACACACAGCACTTTTGGATTATGTTGGTAAAGAAGTTCTTGGATATCGTCGAGGTTCCTAAGAAGGCCTCTGACGTTCCATTGTATAATTTGTGTATCCATAATGAAATTAAATTGGTGCTGTGTGTACTAAAAACGGAAGTATTGCCTTAGATTACAGAGCCCTTTCCAGGCCCTGTAACGCGGGATTTGTCCTTTCTGAAGCGGTCGAGGGAGCCTCGCCGCTCCTTAGGCGCTTGGTGCGCCGTCGGGATGGGTGTAGTGTCCATTGCCTCTTGAGAGGCGCCGGACACGCGCTCTTGCGAGCGAGAAGTTTCGCGAGAGAGTCTCGCCGCGAAGGACGAGACATTTGTGCCCACCAGCCCGGAGGTCGATGGGGCTGCCTTTGGGCCTGAGCTGCGCCGGGTGTTACCACAGCCAGCAATGGCCGGAGAGGGTGAGGCAGCCTTGACTGCACCCACCGTGGGAACTGCTGGTGGGCCTGCGGGTTCGCTTCGCGTAGCGCAGGCTGCCACCGAGGGCTGTTGTGGTGCCGGCAACCCTAGGGTAACCGGGCCTGTTTGCTGGTTAGGTGGAGTAGACTTAGCTACTTCCACCCTGGGGGCAGGAGCCACAAGCGACAGCTCGCTGCGCGCAGGCTGGGCTGGTGGCAGTAGCCGCTGCGACGCTGCCCCTTGACGCGCCGCATCAGCGTAAGTGGTCGTGTGGAATGGTGAGCACCTTTTGCGTGCTTCCCTGAACGATATGTTTTCACGGACTTTCAGTGTTATAATTTCCTTTTCTTTTTTCCAACTTGGACAAGACTGGGAGTACGCTGGATGCTCACCATCACAATTAACGCAGTGAGGTGTGGCCTCGCAGTTGTCTGAGGCATGACCTTGTACTCCACACTTAGCACAGGTGAGTCGACCACGGCAGTTCTGTGAACCATGGCCGAATCTTTGACATTGGTAGCATCGCCTAGGATTGGGTATATATGGTCTTACTGGTATCTTTGTGTAGCCTGTTTCAATGCTTTGTGGTAAAGTGCTCAATTCGAAGGTGAGTATGAGGCGTTTCGTGGGAATGTCTTTGTTGTCCCGCCTCATAACAATGCGCTGCACATTCGTGACGTTCTGCTCCTTCCATCCTTCTAGCAATTCGGTTTCAGATAGGTCGATGAGGTCTGCTTCGGATGCTACCCCCCGTACTGTGTTCATGGAACGATGCGGTGAAACAGTAACTGGGACATCACCAAAGGTAACAAGCTTGCTAAGTCTGTTGTGTTGCTCCTTATCACGTAGCTCAAGCAGAAGGTCCCCACTTGGCATTTTGGTGACTTTGTAGCCAGGGCCTAGAGTGTTGGTCAAGGTTTTCGCAACTACAAATGGGGATATGGTTCTCGCTAGTCTTTCAGTTCTTTCACTATGTACTACCTGATATCGTGGGAAAATGTCTTTAGGCCGGGTGAACAAATTCAAAAACTCATCGGTGCGTCCCCTCTTCTGAGGGAGACGATCAAGAAGCCGTGGAAAAGCAGGTGTTCCCATAGGAGTATAGTGTACTTCGGCAGCAATGGCAGCCACCCACCACGGAGTCCAACAAGGGGACGGTGCAGCACTTATCGTGTAAGGCTGCAGGCGCCAGCCGTACATTGCCGCTATAACCTTATATATAAACCCAAGAGAGGGCACCTACACAAGGTTAACCCGAGCCGCCTATGAAAGTGAGGAAGTAACTGAAGAGAAGAGGAGACAGGACAGTAAAGAAAGGATATAGGAAAGAAAAAAGGGCAGAGAGGGGGATAGGAAAAGGCGACCAGCCGGTTTCCTCTGGGTGGGTCAGTCCGGGGGTGCCGTCTACGCGAAGCGGAGGCCAAAGAGGTGTGTTGCCTCCACCGAGGGGCCGTAAAGGTCCAAACACCCGGCATCGGCTCAACCTCCAGGATCCTCTTTTCCCCGGACACGGCTAAGTCGCGCACGGCTACACGCGGGAGGGGCCAACCCTCATGTGCTCGGGTCCGTGGTGTCGCAACACACCAAACGCCTGCTTACGCAGACGCCCCTGCGGGGAATACCATGCGGTGACGCATAACATTCTAGTTTCAGTGGTTTCTTAGGATCGAAGTGTACGAGCACTCCTGCCTCCCACAGAGTGCGCTTTGCCGTTAGAAACGCTGCTTTCTGCACGTTTTCCCACTTCCACCGCGAGTGTTTCTCGAGCAACTGGTACAGTGGTGCGAGCAGAGACGACATGTTAGGTAGAAACTTGGAATAGTATGTGAGCATGCCCAAAAACGAACGCAATTCGCCGACATTCCGTGGTTCTGCAGCCTCTAAGATTGCTTCCACATTTTTTTCCATCGGGTGAAGACCTTCTTGATCTATTCTGTGCCCCAGATACGTGACAGACTGTTCACGGAACTTGCATTTGTCAAGCCGCTGTTTTACTCCACGCTCTCTGAATCGTTGCAGCACGAGCCGTAAATCCTGGCCACCTTCATCTTTTTCCGATACCAAAACATCATCCAGATAAGCCTGAACACATGATAAGCCCTGCAAAACAGTCTCAATTTTCCGCTGGAAGATAGCTGGTGCCGAAGCAATACCAAACGGCAATCTGTTGTACGCAAATAGTCCGCGGTGCGTGTTGATAACGCAAAGCTTCCGCGAGTCTTCATCCAAGAGAATTTGATTATACGCATCACGTAAGTCGAGGGTGCTGAAATACTTGCCTCCGTTCAGGCTAGCGAACATATCGATCAGAGGCAAGGGGTATTGCTCCAACTCGCAGCATTGGTTTAAAGTGACTTTAAAATCACCGCAAATTCTCACGGTGCCATCCTTTTTCAAAACCGGCACAATGGGCGTAGCCCACTCCGAGTGTGTGACGGGTGACAGCACTCCCTGTGACACAAGCCTGTCCAATTCTTGCGTTACCTTATCGCGTAAAGCGAACGGCAGAGAACGAGCCTTACAAAATTTTGGTGTGGCTCCCTCCTTTAGTAGTAGGCGCGCCGGGGGCCCATCAATCACTCCGACTTCTGGCTGGAACACGTCTTGAAACTCGGCGAGGATGTCCTCTACGGCAGACTTGGTCGTTCCCGAATGGGTGTCCGGCTGGGCCCTCAGGTTGAAGATTGGGATTCCTGACTTTGAAATCTGGGCGATCAAGTCACGTCCGCATAGACTGAGACCTGTACAGTCTAGGATGATCAAGGGACAGTCAAAGGATACGCCATTATATGACACCGGTACACGCAATTCCCCCATCACTGGAATTTTTCCGAGGTAGCATGATAGCTTGATGTTTGTGGGCTTCGGAATTGGCCATTGTTGTCGGTGTTTCTCGAAAATTTGCCTTGGTACGACACACACTGGGGAGCCAGTATCTACGTGCATTGACACGTCCACACCACCCCAAGTGAAAGTGCGTTTGATAGGCGGTTCCAACTGAGCAATACGTGCCGAGCTTAGTGTCCACACATGCGTAGCATCATCAAAGTCTTCGTCATTTGAGTCAGCATTTACTGCAAGAGCTCGACCACGTACGTCCCCAGGTGCTCGCCTGCTTGACCTAGGCCTTAGACCGTGGGCGTCGCTCAAGCACTTCTTAGCAATATGCCCTAGCTTACCGCAGCGGTAGCACCGTGCCCTCAACCAACCACAAGCATTGCGGCTATGCCTGCTGCTGCCACACCGGCTGCATTCTGACACCACCTCGTTCCCCGTTCTCTGTCGCGCATCAACGTTAAGCACTGTTAGCTCTGAGCTTATTTTCTCCGCCCCTTTTTCCGCCGCTTCGGCTGCGAGCGCCATGGTTTCCGCTTCCTGCAGTGTTAAATTTTCCTTTGCCAGCAAATGCTTCTGCAACGCGCTGGACCGTACACCGCATACAATACGGTCTCGAAGCATTCGATCGAGCATTGTGCCAAAATTACAATTGTCGGCAATGCGTCGTAGTTCCAGAATAAATTCATGAACAGGCTCACCTTCCTTTTGAGAGCGGTTGAAAAACCGGAAACTTTCCGTAGTTTCGTGACGCTTTGGGTCGAAGTAATCATCCAGTGTTTTGACTACTTCGTCATAGGTGAGCGCGTTGGGCTTCCTTGGTGCCACCCTTCCTGCGAGCACTTGCACGGTTCTTGTGTTCAGCGCCGCGATAAGCAATGCCCTCTTCTTGGTCTGGTCGCTGATACCCGTCGCTTCGAAGTAAGCCTCTGCTTTGATTATGTATGCTTTCCAGTTGTCCCTTTCGTCGTCATAATCCGGTAGCTGTTGATGCGCCATTGGAACAATTCTTTCCGCAGCCGCTGCTTGGTCTCCGTTGTCTGGCTCGTTCTTGATTCCGAGGGTTTTTTTCCGCCTTCGTCGCCACTGTTACATCGTAAAGTTCCACCCAGCGCGCGCTCCGATCCCCGAATGAGACGAGTCCCGTGCAAGCAAAAGAAGAAGCGTTTATTGATCGTAGAATCGGGCTTTTATAGCCAGGAGGGGAGAGGGGGAAGTGAGCACTGCTTGTGCCCACGTGTGACTAGCTTTGTCGTGATAAGCGGCGATGGCAGCCAGATAGGTTCCGTTGCTACAACGTATTGTATATACACACGCAAACGCACACACAATAGGCGTGTGCATGTGTTTGTTATACAGACAAGTCCACAGGCTGTCTGTATGCTGTCTGCAGACAACCTGTGGACTAGCTATACAGGAAGGTCGAGTCCACAGGGAGGTGACTGGACTGACTGGTTGGTGACTCGTGGGTGACTGAAAGGCCAAATCCATTTTTGTAAGGGCTATGCTACACAAAGAAACAAAGACGGCATATGTCTCTTAACAGTAACTGTAGTTCCGGCGATAAGTCAGGGAATGAAAAGGCGCGATGGTACTTCAATCAATCAATAAATCAATCAATCAATCAACTTTTATTTCCTTTGGATAGGAGGAGTACGGGACTAAAAGCTTGACCAGCTTGACGACTTATATTGACTTATAAAACAGTGTTAAAACAAAATCGACACAAGTGAATGTGGCCATGACTAAAAAAGGAATAAAAGATTACAAAGATTTCAGAATGAAAACAACAAACAACCGCAGTAAAAGCGAAGGTAACGATGGTAAAACGTGGAAACTTGTGTAAATAGCTTGAGGGGAGATTAAAAACCCGGTCAAAGATGAAGCTGTGCCTAACCCATGAGCGAATGCAATAGTGGAAAACCAACCAAAGCGCGCATGAAGTTACCTTTATTACAAGTATTTTCCAGAAAAGCGAAATTTTCTTCTAAAAGTGAAACAGATGGCGTACTGACACACTTGTCGCTAGATTTAATGGTCTTCACACCGTCTGCTCGGCCCATCGCCCTGATACCCATCCGGCTTCTTCGATTACGCCCCGTCCCACATCTTATTACCCACCACGTTTCCGCAACCCATCTGAATGGCGCACTGCTGACGACAAGCCCATTTGTTTTCACTGCCGTAGAATCGGGCACATTTCTCGCCACTGTCGCAGTCGCTGGAGTTCCCCGACCCGGTCTCCTTATACTGCCTACTGTCGCCCAGGTGGCCCTTCTCGAACCTATGCCGCACGCTCCGATAATGCCGCCACTGATTCTCCTGCGCAGACTATTCTCGTTCGCCTTCGCCCCAACGACGACAATCTCGCACTCCTCAGCCCCGTCGCTCCTATTCGCCGACTCCCTTCGGACGCCGTTCCCAGTCGGAAAACTAGACGATGCAGCGCCTCGAGGTGACGCTACATTGCTCCCTACGCCGCCAAATCATCTACTGACGTTGCCCACTCATCTGAACCTTCTTGACGTGCAAGTCGACGGTGTTTCTGTATCTGCTCTTATAGACACTGGGGCGCATGTATCCGTAATGAGTGCTGACCTTCGTAACCGGCTGAAGAAGATACTCACACCCCCCACGACGCGTGTTGTCCGTGTCGCCGATGGCGGAACAGCCCCCGTAATTGGTATGTGTGCCGCCCGCGTCTCCTTCGCTGATCGTTCTACTATCGTGCTATTCACAGTCATCGCCCACTGTCCCCACGACATCATCCTCAGCTTGGACTTCCTCTCCGCGCATTCTGCTCTCATCGACTGTTCCGCCAGTACTCTCCGCCTTGACCTGCCTGTTCTGGATCCCTCTGAACCACACCCTAGTCGCCTCAGTTCCGTCGACTTCGTTCGCTTGCCACCTTCGGCACTGACCTACGTTGACTTGGTGTCATCCCCACCAGTGCCCGACGGTCACTACATCGCGGCTCCCATGCAAGACGTCCTGCTTACACATGGGATCTCAGTGCCGCATACAGTTTTATCTGTTACGGCGAATTGCGTCTGCCTGCCAGTGGTCAATTTTGGCTTGACGGCACAAGTGCTGCCACGCGGGATGTCTCTGGCTCAGCTTTGCTCATTCGGCGTTCACTCAGTAGCATCTATTGTAGTAGACGACAATTCAGCCGATCCTCCTCTACCATCGCAGTCGGCAACTTGTGCCATTGCCGACTTACAGAAAATGATTGCGCCCGACATGCCGTCCGAGCACGCTCGTGAGCTCTACCGCGTTCTGTTATCCTACCACGATATTTTTTACTTTAACGATAGTCCCATGGCCCAAACTACAGCTGTTAAACTTCGCATTAATACCGGCGATGCCCCTCCTATTCATCGCCGCCCGTATCGAGTGTCCCCGGCTGAGCGTCAAGTTATTCACGCTGAAGTTCGCAAAATGCTTGCCAAGAACATTATTGAACCGTCGTGTAGTCCATGGGCGTCACCTGTTCTACTGGTAAAAAAGAAGGATGGCTCATGGCACTTTTGCGTAGATTATCGGCACCTGAAGAGGGTTACCAAAAAGGACGTGTATCCCCTACCTCGGATTGATGACGCCCTTGACTGCCTCCACGGTGCTCGCTATTTCTCCTCTATTGACCTTCGCTCCGGCTACTGGCAGATTGCCGTGGACGATCTAGACCGCTAGAAGACTGCTTTTGTAACACCCGATGGTCTTTTTCAATTCAAAGTGATTCCTTTCGGTCTATGTAACGCTCCTGCCACTTTTGAACGCATGATGGACTCCCTTCTTCATGGCTTCAAATGGTCCACGTGCTTGTGCTACTTAGACGACGTTATAGTATTCTCCCCAACGTTCGCTACACACTTGGAGCGCCTCTCAGCAGTCCTGGACGTTTTTCGTCGAGCCGGTCTACAACTCAACGCATCGAAGTGCCAATTCGGCCGTCGCCAGATTACTGTCCTTGGACATCTCGTTGACGCGCACGGAGTGCAACCGGACCCAGGCAAGATCCATGCTGTTACGCACTTCCCTGTTCCGAAGTGTGTCAAAGATGTGCAGAGCTTCGTCGGCCTTTGTTCGTACTTCCGCCGTTTCGTGAAAATTTCGCGGCAATAGCACGACCACTAACGGAGCTTTTGAAAAAATACACCCCTTTCCAGTGGGGCGATAACGAGGCCTCTGCGTTCTCGCATCTAATCGACCTCCTCACAACGCCTCCCGTTCTGGCCCATTTCGATCCTTCTGCGCCTACCGAAGTCCGTACTGATGCCAGCGGCCACGGAATTGGCGCAGTACTGGCACAACGCCAGCGCGGCAGCGACCGTGTTATCGCTTACGCCAGCAGGCTCCTTTCACCCTCCGAGCGCAACTATTCCATCACTGAGCGTGAGTGTCTGGCCCTAGTTTGGCCGGTTGCGAAGTTCCGTCCATACTTATATGGCCGGCCCTTTTCCGTTGTCACAGACCACCACGCGCTTTGCTGGTTATGCTCACTGAAAGATCCTACAGGAAGACTTGGTCGCTGGGCCTTACGCCTCCAAGAATATTCGTATACTGTTACCTACAAATCCGGCCGACTACACAAGGATGCTGACTGCCTGTCTCGCTACCCGGTAGACGAGCCTGACGACGCCGACAGTAGTAACGCCAACGGTATTTTCTCTGTGTCTGACTTCGCTAACATCGCCGATGAGCAGTACCGGGACCTATCGCTGCGAGCACTCATCGAGCGTCTGCGCTCTACACCTACCGACGCCTCCGTTCGCCGATATGTCCTCCACGGCGGCATTCTGTACCGAAGGAACTTCCTCCCTGATGGATCTGATCTTCTTGTCGTGCCAAAACATCTCCGACGGACTGTGCTCTTTGAGATGCATGACGCACCCACTGCAGGCCATCTTGGGGTAACCCGCACGTACGACCGCGTCCGGCGCCGCTTCTATTGGCCTGGTCTCGCTCGCTCCGTCCGACGCTATGTTGCTGCGTGTGATCCCTGCCAGCGTCGGAAAACACCTCAGGTGCTACCTGCCGGTCATTTCCAGCCGATCACCGTCCCTGTGGAACCGTTCTTTCGTGTTGGATTAGACCTCCTCGGCCCCTTTCCCACGTCATCTTCGGGGAACAAATGGGTAGCCGTCGCAACTGATTACGCCACCCGATACGCTATCACGCGGGCTCTCCCTACCAGTTGCGCCACTGACGTCGCGGACTTTCTCTTGCGTGACATTATCTTGGTTCATGGCGCCCCGCGACAGCTGCTTACTGACCGTGGTCGCAACTTCCTGTCGAAAGTTATCGCCGACATTGTGCGTTCCTGCTCCACTCAACTCAAGCTGACTACCTCATACCATCCTCAAACGAATGGCCTGACGGAGCGGTTAAACCGTACCCTTACCGATATGCTGTCCAAGTACGTTTCCAAGGACCACCACGACTGGGACATTGCCCTTCCTTACGTCACATTTGCGTACAATTCTTCCCGGCACGACACCGCTGGATTTTCTCCATTTTATTTACTGTACGGTCGCGAACCGACCTTGCCCCTTGATACGGCACTTCCTCCTGCTGCGATCTCAACAAGCGAGTATGCGCGCGACGCCATCGCCCTCGCCGACCATGCACGCCAGCTTGCCCGTACTCGACAGACGGCCTCGCAAACCACTCAGCAGCGTCAGTACAACGCCCGCCACCGTGACGTACAGTTTTCGCCTGGTGCGCTCGTGCTCCTGCGGTCGCCCTCTCGTCACGTCGAACTTTCAGAGAAGCTCCTTTCGCGATACACAGGGCCCTACCGCATGCTGCGCCAGGTGACGCCTGTGACGTACGAAATTGAACATGTGAGTTCGACCTCGCCGTATACTCTGGCATCTAGTGATGTCGTGCACGTCAGTAGGTTCAAGGCCTACTACACTGCTTCCGAACCCGGCCTTTAATCGCTCCGGGACGGCGCTTTTGCCGCCGGGGGTAGTGCTACGGAACAGTATTTGCCTTGACGAAAAGGCGAGCAGTGTGAAGACGACGACGAAGATTAGAGGCTACTGCGGGCTGTGGCTTCTTGGCCAAGTGCGGCGCATTTCTTTGTAAATATACTTGTATATAGCTTTTCGTCTGTGTCTTCCTACGTAACAATATGAAATGCTTCGACGATCTCCCTTTCCGTATGGTCTCTCGATCTGAACAAAAAGTCATGTTTTCCACGATCGGTTTGCAAGGGGTCTTCTGCATACCCTGACCTTTACCTTTGCATTCTTTACAATGTTGGGCTAAGACGCCTCCTGCGTTATTATTTACACTCTAGGTATGTTCACGTGCGATTTCATTGAAACACCTACCCGTTTGTCCGATTAATTATTAAATAATTTAATTGTGGGGTTTTACGTGCCAAAACCACGATCTGATTATGAGGCACACCGTAGTTGGAGTCTCCGGAAATTTGGACCACCTGGGGTTCTTTAACGTGCACCTAAATCTAAGTAAAGGGGCGTTTTCGCATTTCGCCCCCATCGAAATGCGGCCTCCGTGGCCGGGATTCGATCCCGCGACCTCGAGCTCAGCAGCCTAACACCATAGCCACTGAGCAACCATGGCGGGTCCCGTTTGTACGATGTAGAAACCTGTCACAGGCGAGAGGAATTAGATAAACAACCCCACAAATGCACTCAGTGAACTGCTTTCTGTGCTACGTTGTGCACTGAGGCCTACTCTTATTTTCTCGTATCACCAAAGGGCAGATTCTGCTGAGTTTACATGGAACCAAGAAAACGCCGTCGACCCCGTAACGGCTCGCCACTTTTTTTATGTTCTGCGAAACTCGATGAATGTGTGACATAACCTGCAGATTATCATTATTCATGGTCTCTTTCAGTTTCTCTTTTTTTAACAATCTTATAGCCTTTGCAAGAGACTTTCACCCACACCGGTTATTAAACTCTGAGGGTATCCAGCCGAAAGGCAGCGCTGCACTTGCTGATTAAAGCTAGTTTCTATTTTATGCTCGCAGAATTTTTCCAGAGTGGACTTACAAGCTAGGGTTATGATAGCGCGCTTAACAAGCTTGGAATGCGCACTTTCAAACGGCAGTGGGGTCTTCGTCTTAGGATTGTAAGACGAACAGATGTGTTGGGCGGTGAAATTAAGTTTTAGGTCCAGGAACTGTAGGCAGCTGGCCAAGTCATGGGTGAAGGTGAGACCTCCAGAGGCGGATTCAAATATTTCTAGAATGGAACTGGTGGCATCATCAATGTTATCCTTTGCAGGCAGATGAAGTATGACTAGGTAGTCGTCTACGTAATGAAAAATGCGCGACACTTGTTAACTAGAAATTCGTTGTTCAACCCGCTGGTAGAACACTGATAAAATATGTGGCAGAGAACAGGCGCATCAGAAGAACTTATACAAATCCCAGCCTTTTCCGCATAATATTTTCCTTTAAATTCAATGGCAGTGGAGTTCAGATAGAAGTTTCACAATTCAAGAAAGTGTTCTGGGCTGAACCCTGCCATATTATGAAAGCCGACTTCACCACTTTCTTGTATTGGCCGCCTTATTGCAGCAAACAAAGCATCACGTGGTATCGAGTAGAATAGATCTTCTATGGCGATGGAACACCCCGTGGTGGGCTTCGGAAAGCCTTCATGAAAGTGCTTGATAACTTTGTTGGAACTACATACTAGGAACGAGGTCTTGCCAACTAACTTTTGCAGGTTTGACTTTAGGTAGTTCCCAATTGTCCGTTGCCAGGTTTATTTCTCTGAAACGATGGCTCGCAGGGAGCAGTCCGGTTTATAAGTTTTACCACTGAAGATTTCACCATGACCTGTTATTTTTTTCTCGACTACCTTGCTTAAGGCCTTGAGTTGCATGCTCTTCAGTAACTTGACTGTGAGAAGTTTCTGTTTCTTTGGAAGGAAGTCCGTCTCTGGAAATTCTTTCCTACGACTTCGGTGGCCTTTCTGCCAAAGGCAGCAGCAGGCAAAACGATAAATCCACCTTTTCTATCTGCCTGTAATATGGCGAGATCATTTCCCTTGAGGTAGTTCACAAAATTCCGCAAGGTGTATTTTTTACTGTCGGACCACTTACGGTGCTTTGTAGATAGTTCACTCCGTCCCCGATTACGCGCTCCCACTGCTTTTCAGGTACGCGCTGGCCCACTTGTCGCACCATGGCGAGAAGCTCTGAACGCTTGGGTGCTGGCTCAAACGAAAACTTCGGCCTTTTTTCGGACCTGCCAAGGCAAGACGACACGAAACAGTGCGTAATCGCTGCTGCCTGCCTGCCACAAGCATCGGACCGTGGGGTCATGTGTTTAAGTAAGCTTTTTGGGCCGTTCCTACATGCGCTACAGAGCACGTGTAAAAACAGCGGAATAAACTGCGCATTAGGTGGGGATGTCGAGTGGCCGTGAGGAAGCTTTGCTTGCTGTTTCTTTGCAGTGTTCCGATCTAAATGGTGAAAGTGTTTTGGCCACATCAGAGACACTGGTGAAAAAAGAAACAGGGAAAAGCAACCCCAAGAAAAAATACGTTGCGACAAGGAATGGAACCCTGGACTGTGGCGTGGCAGGCAGACACGTGGTCTCACTGCCACCGCTGAAGCTTGACAAGTGGTTTTTCCAGTCATTGTATTAACAACTAGCACAGAATTGTTAGAGTATTTGCAGCATTATTTTTATTGATTTCGGTGCTTCGGCGGCCAATTCTTGTGCGCTCTAAGTACGGTCTACTCCAATCTCTCATGCTATAACCTTTTTAACACCTAGAGCAGCTTTTTAGCGCCTCCTTTGTTAGAATAGCGTGTACTCCACCGCGCTTACGCGCACTGCCGTCGAAATGCACTACGGCATTTACTCCTCCCTCCTCTGTTGCTTATTATGATACTACAAATCGCCCGAAAGTATTACTCTAGGGAGGGGGGAATGTTACAGAAGGGGGGCAAACGCGAAGAATGGTTGCAAGATTAACTGCAACCATTATGCAGGTTCTTAGCTATCATATATGATGGTATGCCTCTACGATGAGCAGCTCTGTACCTAATCTCACCACTGTATTGGGGAGGTAGCCCATAGCTTCGCGGAGCGTGATTGCGGAAAAGCTGATGCATCCGTCATTGTGCTCTATCTGTCGGCCGACAAAATGAATTGTGCACGCGTACGTCTGGCTTTACACCCTTAGATGGCATAAAGATAACCACTGTGATATGTTCGCATACTAGAAAATGCCACTAGCTGGCCAACCTGCAGCAAAAGCTGCCTTACCAGGTTCCAAGTCAGGATATGAAGACATTTGTCCGCCAGAGGCTCCCCTTGCAGAGTGAGTGGGATGGGGAACAGAAAAGAAATTGCACTCAGTGAAACCACATTTGCGGAAAAGTCTTCCACTGAAACTTGCTAGACTTTCAGAAGTAGCACTCTGTCGATTATGAATAGGACAGAGGCATGGAACACACGTGCATCTTCTTAGTGGAGGGCACTCGCAATTGCAACCTGCGAGAAATGTGGAGAGCAGCTAACTGTTCTGCGTATCTTAAACGAATGTCCTCATTTTCATCCTGAAAGTGTAGGCTGTTGTAAACGCATTCTCACACATCATATACCTTCTAAGCCAGCCCTATTTTTGTCATAGAAAACAATGTTCCCTTTTAAAGCTGTTTTAAAATAGTTAAAAGAAATGAACTTGCCTCCCCGTACCGTTTCTTATCCTTGCCGCCCGTCTCATTCTCAGCGGTGAAAGCACTGTGACCATATGTTTTTGGTATAGCTTTATACACCACTATTTTACATTTATACCCTTTTACAGCCATGCATTATTGTCTTAAATTAGTCTATGTGTAGGCCACCTCTATTTTTTCTTGCGGTCGTCGATGTTCCTCTTCGCACTCTTATTTTTAAGTCGCGGTTCTTAGCCGTATTGCTTTTCTTGCATTGCATTAGGACTGTCGAAGGGGAAAAAGTGTATGTGTGTGAATTGAAGGAAGCCCGTGACGTAGTAGAGGTACACATACAGGGTGTTTCAACTATCGTGCACCAATGATTTAAAAATATGTAAATCCTCCGTTACCGGACAGAACCAAGGTAATATTGTTTGCCGTCGCTTGGAGATACTCAGATTATTTTTTGCAGTCCGCCTAATTACATAGTTAGTCTTTTTTCATTTATAACAGACTGCGGACCACAAATCGGTCCTTGCAGGAAGGGAACTCAGGCGTACAAGGCATATAATTAAATTTAAAAAGTAGGTAGTTAACTTCTCAAATATTATAATTAGATGAAAAGCGTCAATGGGAAAATTGTAGAGCAACATAAAAAAACTCCCAATACAGCTTTCTGTTGCTCAGTACGTGCCACATAAAAGTGTTTTTCCGAGCGTGAAAGAAGCCCGTGAATACACGCAGAGTTCCTCGAGCGTCCAGTCGCGGGGTTCTTTCACCAGCGGAAAAACACTTTTATGTAGCACGTATTGAGCAACAGAAAGCTGTATCGGGAGTTTTTCATGTTGCTCTACAATTTTTTCATTGACGCTTTTCATCTAATTATGAAATTGAGAAGTTGAATAATTAAGAGTAACTATGTAAAGAAGTACGTTTATCTAGGACATTTCTCACAGGGGACCCTCATCATGAGAAAGAAATTTACAGAAGAATAAAATTGGGTTGGAGTGCAGACGGCAGGCATTTCCAAATCCTGACTGGGAGCTTACCACTCTCGTTGAAAAGAAAAGTGTACAATCATTGCAATATACCGGTGCTAACATATGCAGCATAAACTTGGAGGTTAACAAAGAAAAAAAAATTATGCGGTTTTACGTTGCCAAAACCCCGATCTGATTATGAGGCACGCCGTAGTGGGGGACTCCAGAAATTTCGACCACCTGGTGTTCTTTAACGTGCACCTAAATCTAAGTAGACGGTTGTTTTTGCATTATCGCCCCCATCGAAATGCGGCCGCCGTGGCCGGGATTCGATCCCGCGACCTCGTGCTCAGCAGCCCAACACCATAGCCACTAAGCAACCACGGCGGGTGTTAACAAAGAAGCTCGAGAACAAGTTATGGACCACAAAAAGAGCGATGGAGCGAAAAATGTTAGGCCTATAAGGGGTGTATTGAAGAGTTCAGATGATAGCGTCTGTTCGTTACCGAGAAAGCAGGAGACACAGAGCAGGAACAGTTGGTTACCCGAACAGCTCACACTCGTGCTTAGCACTGGCGATCCGGCTGGTTGCACTGGTTGCACTGCAGGCATTGAACAGACAATCTGGCTGGCCTTGTGCGTTTCTTCTTCATTACAGGCCTTACGTTAATAGACAGGAAGAGAGCGGTGTGGATCAGAGAGAAAACGGCGATAGCTGATATTCTAGTGGACATCAAGAGGAGAAAATGGGAGCTGGGCAGGCCATGTAATGCGTAAGGCAGAAACCGGTGGACCATTAAAGTAACAGAATGGATGCCAAGAGAAGAGATGTGCAGTCGAGGATGGCAGAAAACTAAGTGGGGCGATGAAATTAGGAAATTATCATGTGCACATTGCAATTGGCTAGCGCACGACATAGTTAACTGGAGATCGCCTTCGTCCTGCAGTGGACATAAGAATAGGCTGATGATGATGATGATGTAATTAGGCGGGATGCAGAAAATTATCTTAGTATCTCCAAGCGACGGCAAACATTATCTTACTTCTGTCCAGCTACGTAACATTTGCATATATTTAAATCTTGGTGCACGATAGCTGGGACACCCCTTATAATGCTGGGGCCGTTTTAGAGATATTCGCCGTCAAACGTGCGTTAAAGAAGCGCTGTTGTTCCACGTACTTTGCTTAGAAAACGTTGTTTCGGCATTGAAGCACAAAAGTAACAGGAACGCCAATGCATTTCATCGGACACTTCAAAAATAATTGTCTGTAAACTGGCGTAGTTCTGGGAATTCTGTCTAAATCAGTGTGCTTTGCATACCCACTTGCTACAATTCGTAGAATAAAATATGCACCCCAATGTAATTATAGATAAAGTTGATTAGAGTTAATATGTTAAATAGTCAAGGGAGCATTTTGCTTTTTCGTAGAAGTAATGACGTGCCTCGTCGAGTACTTTATATCAAGGCAATTTTTTTATATTCGTGCAGCTGAAAAAGAAGCATCCTGTATAAGACTGAAAATTGAATGAAAACTGGCCTTAATTTTTTCCATACAACTCAATTGGGGAAAAGACGACCAAATAAAAGCTACAACAGTGTAGCTTCAGTGTGGCTGAGGCCCAATTGCTATATATATAGTTATTTTTATATGAACGAGCGTAAATGGAACAGAGGGGCCCGACTTTCTTAATGATATCATAAGACGGCGAGAAAAACACTAAAAACAACATAGCGGAAATTACTTGTACTTGTTAATTGAATTAAAGATACTATAAATTATTGCAAATCAAAGTGGATGAAAAAACAACTTGCCGCAGGTGGGGAACGATCCCACGTCTTCGGATTGCGTGTGCGATGGTCTTACCAGTTGAGCCAGCGCGGCGCCGTTTTCCCATCCACTTTTTGGGGTATTTATGTTTTACAACTAAAACTAACCCTGGGAGTGTTAGCCAGCGCCACCATTCAAAAACCTTGGTGGCGGATGTGGAGCATCTTTTCTGCCGCAGGCGTCACGAGTACGTGATCTTTTTGGGTGAAGGCAACTGGTCAAGGAACCCACATATGCTACCTTACATAACGAGGGTCTCGAATCCGGAAACAATGATGCCAGAAAGTGGATGGGAGAACGGCGCCGTGGTAGCTCAATTGGTAAGAGCATCGCACGCGCAATACGAAGACGTGGGATCGTTCCCCACCTGCGGCAATTGGTTTTTTCATCCACTTTGATTTCCATTAATGTATCATTTCTTTAATTCAATAAGTAAGTACAAGTAATTTCCCCTATGTTTTTCTTGGTTATCTATCTTTGTTTGTGGGCTTCCTATAATATATAGGCCTATATATTATAGGATGGCTTCCTATAATATATATATATATATATATATATATATATATATATTGCAATTAACTGTAGTCTTCTCCGGACCACCGTCAGTTCCACGTCGCTTCTCGAAGAGGCAGGACGTTTGTGAGCTTGTGAAGTGAGCCTCTGAATAACACTTTGCTATGCGGTGAACGCGGTGTACATCATGAATCTGGGACCTCAAAGGGGTGTGACGTAAGGCTGACGCGTTTCTCTTGCATTTTCCGCTAAATCGTCATTGAACATTTTCTTTTAGTGGATAGTCAACCTTTCGCGAGTATATTTTCCAAGACTGGCATCATTTATTGCACATCAACAACGTATACAGCATTCAATTTCACACATAGTAGGCAGCGTTGGGGAATCTCAGCGAGTAGTGCGGTCGAAGAAGGCTCTCAGAGCGTTTCCCACTGCAGTGGCTCTTGATCTGCGACGCTTTCTTCGGAATAACTGCTTCACATGTTGTTACTGTAACTTGTGGACGCAAGTGTACATCAAGTGACGTGTTCTTTGCGTACCTTTGTACTTCGAGTAGGTGGCGTGCTATGTTTTGGTCGCGAGATTAAGTGATGCGCTGTGGCCGCTGGACGCATGTCACTCCGCTGGTTTGGAGATAAATATGTCCAGACCTTCGACGTATTTTGCTTGATAATTTTGTCATACTCTGAAATATAAAAGTATCAGAGTTCATTGTACATCGAATTACGTGACCAACTAAGGGCTGGAACCGCAGCCTACAGGTACAAAAAAATTATCGCTTATTAATAGCCTGTCACTACGAAACAAAGCCCAGGTAGTCCTTTTTACTACCTGATATGTTGCTGCTTGCGCTTGCCGTGGAGAAATTTAGCGAAGCCGCAATTGTGCTGTGCTGCAACCGCACTCTCTCAAGTTGCGATACAAAAGGCTAGATGCACGACCCGAGTGTTCTGATGCGCCTGAATGCAGCTGACGCTCGGGTTACAAGCAGTGCCCTTCGCGATGGCCAAGCTTTGCCTCCATACGCGCCGACCACGCGTAGCTTTGACTGAGCCAAAAAAAAATTATCTGGGGTGAGGCACGCGACAGTTACCGAAGCAGCACTTAGCACACTGCTCCAAATTGACGCAAGTGGCTTCGTTGGCTCTCGTCAGCAAAGTGGTATGCACCGTCGTAGAATTTCCAAAATCCAGAATCCACTTTATTTCCAACACACAAGTTGGGGCCAACAAAACTCTGGGTTGAGGCTGTGGTTGAACCAGTTCGGAATGGTTGCTTCAGATAGTTTCGGCTGGGATTCGGCTTTGAGATGGCGCAAAAAAGTCGGTTCGCTTCGGCTTCGATGGACAATTATGGTGCAGTTCCGGTTTTCGTTTCACTTCCAGTAAATGTAGCAGCGGTAGTTTTAGGGTGGTGGTGATGGTAGTGGTAGCGGGGGTAATAATAATATAATAAGTAACATTGCATAAGGCGACGTAGCTCACACGTAGGCACAGTGATGTTGCCTAGGTCAGAATACATGGTGTTCAGGGCGTCTATGCAAACGGCCTTGGGGGGGGGGGTAATTAAATGAAGCAGCGACTTCCTTTTTCTATTGCAAATTAGGTTTTCTTCCCAAAGGAGGTCGTACTGTTTGAACACTCCTGCAGGAGACGAGTTTCTTGTTCGGCTGATAAAATATCCAGCGTATATCGTCCCCCACATACATTCGGAGAGTGCGTGTGTCGCAATCGCACAATACGTGGGTCCGTTTGTACACGCGTTTCTTTCGTCATTAAGAGCCGTCGCTGACGTACCTAACAATCCGGCAGCAACAGTTATCCGTTTGCTTTCTGCAAGCTGTTCCGTCAAGCGCCACTCAAGGCCGGATTGCCTCATCGCGGGTCCCTTCACCCAACGGTGTTTGAATGAGAAGGCCGCCTGCTGATGCAACACCGCTTCCTGAACGCCGCTTGCCTCGAACAAGATCATTCGACACTGAATTGTGCGCACGCATCGGAGCACTTGAGTCGTTCGCTGGCTTTTCAGTCTTGCGATTGCTCTTCAAGTGCATAAAAGGATATTCCGCCCCAAGTTTTTCCCTCGAAGCTTCACAGGCTCACGAGGTAAGCAACACAAAGGTTTTTTCCCTTTTTTAGCAGGCAAGGTGAACTTATGTAAATATTTTGTTGAGAAACAGGCCCACTGAGGTAAGCCGGCAAAAATCACTTGCGTGATTGCCCATTTTACAAATTATTTTAATGTAAGCTGTGCCTGCTGAGCAGACATACGATCTATATATGTCACTAAGTTTACAGCGTCCTCATAGACAGAATGCCTTGTGGCCGCGTACACGCAAAATAAAACAGAAAATCGATGACAGTGGCGCACAAGTACTGTCCCGGGGCACTTGACCAAACTCAATAGAAGGAAACAGCTACGGTGTCTCTATAAGATGACATTTTGCGGACCGTGTCTAGAACGTAAGTAGAACTACATTAGAAGTGGAGCACTTCTTGGTGGACACAAGGTTCTATCTACTGCGGCCACTTCACCGCCCCTGTTTCAAAACTGGAGGTAAACGGTAAAGATATGGATAGATCAGAATTGGCTGACGTATTTAATAATTTTTTCACTGATATGATAACGACCGGAACTCCGGCTGATGCGTGCGAATACGTAATTTTTCATAACGCTCAATCATTGTATTTGCGTCTTGTCACCGCCCACGAAGTCTTATCAACAATAAAAAGCATAAAAAATATCGCCAGCTGTGATATTGACGGAATTCAAATACGTCCTGTCAAAGACGTGGCTGATATAATCGCGCCGATCTGAGCAGATATCTTTAACATTTGTTTAACAAGCTCTGTTTTTCCTTTAAATATGCAAATAGCAAAAGTGACCGTGCTTTATAAAAAAGGTGACCGAAATAACTTTGGCAATTATAGACCGGTGTCTATCTTGCCTGTGTTCTCAAAGGCTTTCGAAAAAATTCTGCACACTCGATTTTCAAGTTTCATTGATAAATATAATTTATTTACACCTAATCAATTTGATTTTCGGAAAATTAGATCAGTTGAACTGGAGCTGCTAGAGCAAAAAGAGCATATTCTTAGACAATTTGAAAACAAGGCCCTCATTCTTGGTATATTTATTGATTTTTCAAAGGCCTTCGATTTAGTAAACTATAAAATATTGTTAAAGAAATTGCATTGCTATGGCATTCGTGGACACGCCTTAGCGCTTATTTACTCTTATTTGTGAAACAGACAGCAGGTCGTTCAGATAAGCGACTCTATTTCCGGAGTGAAACCTTTGCTGTGTGTGGTGCCACAGAGCAGTATTCTAGGCCTATTATTCTTTAACATCTATCTTAATGACATTGTAAATAATAATTGCGAGGCCGAATATATAATATATGCTGATGATACCAGCATACTTTTTTCAGGACATGATATTCACGAGCTTATGAGAACTTGTAATCACACAATGAGAATGCTAGAGAGATGGTCAGCAGCAAATGCTATGCGTATTAACGAAAATAAAACAAAAGCTGTTATATTCCGACCACAATATAAAACTATTCTACCTCATCAAGACATAGTACTGGGTACTCAGACTATTGAAATAGTTCACCATTTTAAATGTTTGGGCATATTTTTTCCGCTAATATGTCCTGGGATTGCCACGTAAGACATGTCCTGCAAAAATTTGCTCAGATGACAGGTGTAATTGGTTGGCTTCGATACTTACTTCCAAAAGGAATCAAGCTTCTGCTCTATCATTCGCTCTTTAGCTCTCGTTTAAATTATTGCCAATTAGTATGGCGTACAACGACGGTCACTAATCTTAATCAAATATACTTAGTTCAGAAAAAAATGTATTAGGCATATTTTCAGTGCGCATTTTGCGGCATCTACTAATGTTTTATTCTGCAGTTCAGGAATGGTCAAAGTACACCAGATATACAATTATACGTTAAGCAGGAAATTCAAATTAGAAACTCGTAAGAACATAACAAATTTGCGCGTTTTTGGCCAATTTAAGAATTAGGCATTTAAATTATCCCGCGCGTCATGGAGAAAATTGGGAGGTAGGCACAGTACGATTAAACTCCGGAAAATAGCGTGTGTCTTACACTCTTTCCTCCCTTCTGAATCACTATGACCTTAACAATTTTGACTTGTTTAATTGTTCATATCAGGATATCCGCAAGTTATATACAGTGATGTATAGCTCTGAAATTTCTACTACCTAATACCTGTTTTATTACAAACCTTGTCTCATTTGTCATACCCATAATCGTATCGAATTGTCTCATCTGGTTGTATGTAACTGTTTGTAACAAATTGATAACTATACTGTCTTTTTCTCCCCTGACGACACCTCTCCCTTTGTCAACGCCTTCAACGATTATCTATGCCAAGTAGCTTAGCTTTTGAAGACGTAGCCATGCCTATTTGTCTTGCCTCCCGAGAAAACTCGCGCCAATAACTTGTGCTGTTTTACAGAGAAGCGGTCTATGGCAAGGGATTTCTTCTTGGCGTAACGTCGACTGAAAGCTTGACAGTTTCAGAGTAGCGTTTGCAACCAAACGTTAACGCATAACATACGTAAAGAAATACCGTCGTCCTGATTGCGCATGCTTCGAATTTTTTTGGGTTCCTGTAGTTTACGTGCGCTATGATAACGTACGCTATATGGCGAGTTTAGCGTTGTTATAGTATAGCGTATAAAAGCAAACCCAAAGAGATAGTGTTAGCGTTGCCTGCTGCACACTGCGCGTGCGGTGTACGTACATGGTGCTGGAGCTCTTACTCACGTGCGCTATTTTCGTGATTTAGCGTTCAACGCTAACGCACGCAAAGTATGGACGCTAAGAAATAGCGCTGTCGAACATGGCGGCACCCATTGGCTCCCACTTCAGCGTGAATTCTCGTTATGGCTAAGCTTTCACTCGCGTTGATCGCCAGTAACTTTCGAAATGAGATTTAGGTTTCTCTAAACTCACGTGAAATGTTAGAACTCAAAGTCACGCGTAGTTACGAGCGCAAAGTGCGTTTATTTTCCGAGATCGTTCGGCGATTTCGGCGTACGTAGGCCTAACAAGACACGTCCGCATAGCAACAGGATTTTTGCTAATTGATTGACTTGGAATGAATACGTTTGACACGGGGCACCACACGGCGCTCTGCTTTATAACCACGTCCTCATTGTTTGCGTTCCCGTGCGGTAAACTAAACGCCTTGGAAGGACGCGCATCGTAACGCACTGCAAAGGTGCTTGCGTTTAACTTTCGTAAGGCGACAAACGCTATTCTAAAACTGTGGACTATCTTGATCTATGGCTCATACCCCAGAATGCAAAGTCTCATACGCCCGTAAAGCAGAGGCTACAAGCACTCAGTAAGGTCAAGCGAACAGTGCATGCATTCTTTGGACTCACGCACACAACATACAGAACAGCATAATTTTCAATAAAGAACCAGCTTAAATTAAGTATACGAATCACATAATTCACAAGGCGCTCCTGCGTCTACGTGTTATGCGAAGCACGTGCCGCTCCGCGCAGACGTTTCCCGGAAAAGTTGCACAGAGATGTTACGCAAGCTGCCGTGGTGACGGCAGCTTGACTACAGAATACGAAGCACGGAGTGGCCTAACTACACTTTCGTAACTAAAAGAAGAACCCTTCAAGGAACTCATTTGTGTTGCGACAGTGCTGTGGGAAGGCCACGAATCGTGAGGGCACCTGAAGTGCAGCGTGCATACGAGGCGCGGCGAATTTCTCTTCTTTCTGGTCCACTCTCTGTAGGTGCACGAAGCAACGGCGCAAGCCAAGTCGCAGGCTGTCGAAACGTCTTAGGCTAATAATTAGGGGAAGTCCATGTCACCACGAGAATAATTTCACACTACCTCGCAATGTGCAATCGTTCTAGTTGTCATTTACAGCTTGGCTGTCCAACCACCTTCGCAGCGTTGAGACAACTGTTTTATTTTTTATTTATTCATTTATTTTCATTTTTTTTGCTAGATAAGAGTGTGACGGTAATCGTGCACCAACTATTCCAACCTGAACGCTCAAGTGCCTTCGGCTTGTTTTTTCTTTCCTTCTTATTGTTCGTCTTTTTCTCAATTTTTTGTCATTGTCGATTATCTGCACGACCTACACTGCGTTGCCGAATTTTTTTGACAGAGAAATAGCTATGAAAGGGTCATTTCAATTTCACAATAACCCCGGAAAACCAGGTGCGACAAAAAGTGTAACGAAACATCGAGTGTTTCGTGCATTCTTAGAAGGCCTGCATTCTTGTAGTGATTGCTCATTGTGCTTTCACTTAAGAACAATTTCCGGAAACATAAACTTTAATGCTTTTTTTTACTGAAGCGTGGAGATGCACCAGGGTAAATTAAATTGTATTTACATAAAATACGAAAAATGGTAGCCTAGGCAAGCCTGAAAATTTTTCGTTTTAAAAGTTAACTGTCGCAGGAACGTACTATCTGCTAAAGGCTTAGCTCCTGCTAAAGGCTTAGCTCCTGGTCCAAACACACCAGCTCTAACACACAAATCTGAATTTGACAAACCCCTATTTTGGAGTACGTTTCGGCGTTATTAACACTTACCGGTCTGGCTAATAAAAAGATGTTATGGACAAAAAAAAAGATGATACCCCGTAGTCCAGAAATGCTAATAATAGTAATGTTTCTTTTTAAAATCGAAATACTTTTCTATCGCAGCCCTAGAAATGTAATATTGTATTCGTACTTTGTTTTCACCTCATAAAATATTGGCGGTGCATTCAAGAGACGGTGACATGCACGGTGTTAAAATCCCGAAGCTGGGTTCGCTTCGCAATACCAAAAGCGGCAGCACAATGCTTACAGTTTTCTTTTTTCAAGTGAATTCTCAGCACATTATAAATAAAACCCGTACTTCTAATCTCACCGCAGCGTTTCGCAGTCCTGCGTGCACAGTCAGTCAAATTCCATGAATAATTTGACGCCAAATATTTTGGCACACATCGTAGCTTTGAAATCTTAGATGACGGACCTAGGTTTTCATGGAGATGCCCTTCAACTCTCCACTTTAAAGCTGCGCCGTCAAGTTTGTCTCTAACGTAAATGTACTAATTAGTCTATTTTTTGTGAATGGTTTGATTTCGCTTTTCTCGCATATTATGACCGCCTGGGAAGATAATTATTCTGTAGCGACGTGATTCGAGTAACTTTTGTGTGCCTTACTTTATTTAAACTCTTCGAAGTAAGAAAAGCAAACTCTATATAGTATACCTTGAGATTTAAGGTACGTATAAGTCATTTTATTAAAATGGCTGTGCTAGCCGTGAAAATGTTGCTTGCAAAAGCAGTTAATGCCGATGAGACAGTACTACTACAAGACATATGGAAACATGCCTCAAGTTTATGCCCGTTCATTACGTCATATACTGCATATTTAACTCGACAACGACGCTACGTCCACTGCATTGTGAACAAGGAACCTGTACAGGCTGCGAAACGTCCAAACAACATTTTTGACTTGGTCAGTGACCGTAATTTTCATTAACCCAACCTGCTACCTGACCAGACGAGCTTTCGTCGAACTCTTGACTAAGTACTCTATTTTGATCAATGTCTTGTTAGTGCATCCCAATCAGGTGTAGTTAAATTCGTGTTCTTGCTTTATTGTTCATTATAAGCGCTATATTTTTTGAGGGAGGATTGAGGGTTTTAAATTTGGAAACAAAAAAATGTCACCAAAAAGTTTTCAGAAGTAGCAAGAGAATTGCCGAAATGTACCGAGTACTGCAGCGGTGCTATTTAGGTAAATTTCAAATTACCTCCATATAGTCACTTTCATCATCTTGTTAACTCTTATTTTGCGCGACAGGAAAGCCTGTCTTGGTTCGTGTTACCAGTGCCAGCGTGGACGGGACACACAGACACAGACACCGCAAACGCTGGTGCAGTAACAGCATTAAAACTGTCCGGCCATTGCGGTGGCTGGCTTCCTTGTGTGCCGTCCATGGAGGAAGAAAAATATAGGAGGGAGCATATCGCAACGCGTTGGTAGCCCAACACTTGATGAAAACGTCAGAGCACGGAGGATACGTAAGATCGCGCGGTAGGTTTTAGTACTCCTGGTAAATTTTTTTTTCAATACCCATTCGAAAGCATTTGAAACTCTTGAAATAAACAAAACCAAAAACAAGGGAAAAAACACAGCAAGGAAACATCTTTTTTCTTCCTGCATGTGAGCAGCTGCTGGCCGAGTGTGCACGGAATAAAGATTACCAGTAACCAAACGTCTCAACAAATCTCGATTCTGCGTGATCTCGACGCAAGAGGTCACGTGTTGACCCACCACTGCTGGCTACACGAAGCGTTCGCTTGCCAAGGCTGGCTGCGTGACGTAATGATCCCGCCTATATTTTCCTTCCTCCATGGTACCGTCTTAATATCTTAATATCTTAAGCCAACAGAAGCATCGAAGAGCACTGCAAAGTCCTTTCCAGACAGCAATGGGATGAAGTTTGCAACTCGATTGACGGCCAGATGCGGAGCGGGGGGTCCTGGAACCTCCTAAAGCATCTGCTGGACGAGACCAACACCAAGTCGAACCAGCGGAGCACGCTGGAAAGAGCGCTGCACGGGGCCAGGCAAGAATCCTCGGACGAGGAGGTTATGGAAAGGTTGATCGCGAAGTACTTGCCGGTAGCCTCCGGTCCGGCGTCCCCCATCCCAGAATATGGGGGCGTCGCGAACCCGGAGCTGGATGCGGAGTTTGGTGTCGAGGAGATCCGGCGGGCCCTGCACGATTTAAACGGCAGGTCGGCCCCGGGTCCGGATAGAGTTACAAACAAGGCACTGAGGAACTTGGACGACAAGTCGGTGGAGTACCTGACGGACGTTATCAACAAGATGTGGAACGACGGAAAAGTACCGGAGATGTGGAGGAGGGCTTCCACCATTCTCATCCCCAAACCGGGCAAGCCCCCTAGTCTCGATAACCTCCAACCGATTTCACTCACTTCGTGCGTTGGCAAGGTCGCCGAACATGCTATCTTAAACAGAGTCTCGCGATACTTGGAAGACCGGGATATTTACCCACACAATATGATAGGCTTCAGGGCAGGACTGTCAACGCAGGATGCCATGAAGCTCATCAAATATCAAGTCATTGACCGTAACACGAGGGACACGAAAGCCATACGTGGATTAGACCTGGAGAAGGCCTTTGACAGCGTCTTGCATTCCTTTGTCTTGAGCCGGATATCTAGCCTCGGGTTGGGCAAGCACTTCCACGACTACACACGATCATTCCTTGCGGACAGAGAAGCCACTCTCAGGGCGGGAGACCTCGTTTCGGACTCGGTTAGGCTGGGTTTCAGAGGGACGCCACAGGGGTCTGTCATATCCCCGACCCTGTTTAACCTAACCATGATCGGTCTGTCGAGGAGACTCTCCGAAGTCGAGGGTATCAACCACACAATATATGCAGACGACGTCACCATTTGGTGTACCGGAGGCAGTGATGGACGGGTGGAGGCTGCGTTGCAGGAAGCCATCGAGATAACGGAGGAATATCTTAAGCCGACCGGCCTTCGGTGTTCCCCTCGGAAATCAGAACTGCTCACTTACAGGCCCAGGCGAAGGGGGCCCAAACCGAAGGGTTGGAAGCCTGTAGAGGACGTCGACATCACTCTACGGACAAGTGAGGACGGTGTCATCCCCAGGGTGGACTCCCTCCGGGTCCTAGGTATGACGATCGAACCAAACGGCTCCAATAACCTGACGGTGTCAAAACTAGCCAAGAAAACGGATAATGCCATCAGACTCATACGGAGAGTTGCCAACCGGCAGCAGGGTCTTGGAGAGGACAATCTTGTGAGACTGGTGCACGCCTTTGTAATGTGTCATTTTACCTACGTGGCGGCCATGCACAATTGGCAAAGGTCGGAGAGGGACAAGCTCAACACGTTGATCAGGAAGACTATCAAGAGGGCCCTCGGCATGCCCATGTACACAAGCTCGAAGAAACTGATGTGTCTCGGCATGCACAACACGCTGGAAGAGATCGCGGAAGCGCAGGAGAGGGCGCAGTACGCCAGGTTGTCCACCACCCAAGCGGGTAGGAGCATCCTGCGGGAGCTGGGGGTTCCGCCGGCGGAAATCGAGTCCCGCTTCTGCGGTCTCCCTCGAGAACAGCGGGAACGCATTGTCGTGGCTCCAATTCCACGCAACGTTCATCCCGAACACAACGTAGGTCGGAGACGAGCTAGGGCCAAGGCTCTCCTGGGCAAAGCTCGGGAATTAAGAGGCTCCGGATTGCTGTTTTGTTGATGCTGCCCGGTACCCAGACGGGACGGCGTTCGTAGCGGTGGGCATCGATCACGATGGGAAACTCACGAACTGTGCGACTGTTCGAACGAAGTCGGCCCAGGTGGCGGAGCAGGTGGCCATAGCCCTGACCCTGCTGGACGACAAAAGGACCACGATCTACAGCGACTCGCGGACGGCTGTACGAGCTTTCGCCAAGGGCACCGTTTCGGAGCAGGTCGTGCGCATTCTACGGGACAAGGACATCAAGTCGCACACGATCATCTGGTTCCCTGCACACATGGGGCAGATCAAGGGCGCCCCGCCCAACCTCAACGAGTCGGCCCACAGAGCTGCGCGAGGAGTCATTGACCGCGTAGCTACCGGGTGGCGCGACGCTGAGGTTATGGATAATCGGGACCCTCCCTCCTCATATAACGAACTTACGAAACATTTTTACATGGGACGGAGACGATATCCTCCGCCACATAGGAAACTAAACAGACCACAGGCGTTGACACTCAGATTACTCCAGGTCGGGGCATACCCTAACCCCGCACTGTTACACAGAATATACCCAGATATACAATCGACCAATGCTTGCGAGCTATGCTCAGACCTAGCTGACTTGGAATATATGCTCTGGCGGTGCCCCGCGTTACACGACGGCGACGATGTCACGTCGACCAAATGGGAGGCTGTCCTAAGCAGCCCCGATCTTGAAGCACAGCTATGGGCTGTCCATCGGGCCCGCGACGCAGCAGAGAGGCTCGGCCTTTCTGTGCCGACGTGGGAGCGGCCCGCTACGTGCTGACGCGCGTTCCGACGGACAATAATAAAGTTTTACCATACCATACCATGGTACCGTCTAACTTTGCACTCGTAACACGAATCAATAACCAGGGATCGAACGCGAGGCCGCAACTGGAGAATTATAGGTGCTGCTACTGGAGTTGGCGAAGCGGCTACTCCAGCTGCGATATTAAGCACCACCTGAAAACTGCTCGGGTTCCTTCCGAATTATTTTAGTTGATTCCAGCGTTTCGAAGGCTTATTCTTGAGCACTTTACCTGCATCATGCTCTATTCGTTTATCTGTGACGTACTTAATTAACAGTAAAGCCACTGATAAACGCCTCTTTCGTTAGAATAGTGAGCCCTCCGGCACGCTAGCGCTGATTGCCATCGAAGTGTGCTACGGCACGTAGGTTCTCCCGCTTGTTTCCGTGCTATTCCACATAGCACATTCCATGATTCAAAAGTATGCGTGTAGGACAAGCTGCTGTCTCACCAGTGTGCTCTGAAGGTAGTGCGAAGCTTCGCGGAATGCGGTTGAAGAAGAGCTTTCTCCTTATGCGAAACAGTTGGTGTTTTGACGTGCGCAAGCTTCATGAAATTTACGGAACTACGGAACGGGCAATTGTCGCCGAAGGTGCATGGACAGCGAAGGCTCTAGGATCATCGACATCAACCCAGGGGGGGGGGGGGGGGGGGTCTTTGAGCCAAGATGCTAGCTGTGCCGTCAGTGGGCTTGGCGGCACCGAAGAGACAAGAATACTAAACCCGGTTTTGCTGCTTGCACAGTTTTGTTCGAAACGTTACTCTGACTCTATTCAAAATGACTGTCGTTGTTTTGTAATGCTGCCCAGCACACAGGCAATCAGTGCACTTTTTGCCGACTGTTGGGAGGTCATTGTGTTGTTACAAAAAGGATGGGGCTGTCGCTAACAGCCACTTTAGAAGTAGCTTAACGAGGCGACGGCCCTGATATCAGCAGCAACATACGGCATATCAAGGAACAAAAGTATATGCAAGATCAGCGTTCAGTTCACAAGGAACTGACAAGCAAAAAAGGGTTTTCTAAGCACAATGAAATAAAAAGCAGACAAGATAATTTTACCACTTAGGTCATACGGAGGCTCCGTTCTCTGTACAACAAGATCAGACAAGATGACACATTTTAACAAAAGAAACTACAACGTCTAAGACACCTCAACAAATAATTATGATAACAATGATTCAGTAATGTTATTCGAAAAGAAAAACATGTCATATAATCATTTCCGTGGTAGCTGAGTGGAGGTCAGCACTATTCTCTGAAAATTTGTTTAACAGGCGGGGGAGCGTGTAAGTTATTCATTGCAAGGAATAATAGTTCATGGTGTAGGAATAATCCATGTTTCCGGACAACGCGTGTTGTAGATACACTGCCTTATCTTTAACCTTGACAGGTCCACATGGAATTATGTATTGTGTCTATTAGCTATGGAGTATGATTGCGCTAGACGGTAGTTATAGAGGTGATCAATTTTCATTATTCGATGGCGATGAGAGACATATTGGGTGTGAGAATTAAAAGAAGCATTTGTTGTTACCCTCATTGATTTCTTCTGTAAATTAATAAAAGGTTTAAGTTTTTCTTTGTCGTTGTTCCCGAAAACAAGTAAGCATAATTAAATTGGACTATGATTAATGATTTGTACAGTAAGAGTTTTATGCATTCAGGTAAGAGATATTTATTTCTACTTATTAACTCAATAATTTTGCACAGTCCTTTGTGTATTTCAGTCACGTGTTCGTCCCAAGTTAGGGTACTAGAAAAGTACAGGCCTACAACCTTTACACACTCCGCTACTTCGATTGTGTCTGATTGAAGTTTAACGTGGGGCAAAGCAATAGTCTTTCTTTTAGGTCGAAAGAGAACCGCTTTTGTCTTTTATGGGCTGATAGTTAAAAAGTGAGGCAGAGCACGTTCACAAGCCTTCTCAATCTCTGTCGTTTCTCTGCCTGATATCAGAAGTGTTGTGTGATCAGCATAACAAATAATGGACGTTTCAGATCTTGAAATAGCACTGTACAGATCATTAATGTAAACAGGAAAAGGAAGCGGTCCTAGAACGCTTCCCTGAGTAGACCTGTTTTAGTACTTTGTAATTCAGACGAGCATTCACCTCAGGAAACCTATTGCTTTCTGTACTTTAAATAGCAGTGTATGAGGTTAAAAAGCGATTCCGTGCACACCATAAGAATATAATTTACCTGGGATAACTTTGTGACCAAGGAAATCAAAGGCTTTAGAGAAGTCTATATAAATTCCTAGTGTTAGATCGTTATTATAAATATTGTGTAAGATGAATTTGTTTTGCGTTAATAAAGCTGCTTCGGTACAACCGTGCGTGCGAAACCCGTGTTGGGAAGTTCCGAGTATCGAATATGTCGACAGAAACTTATGCACTCTAAAGTGCAACAGCTTTTCGAAAACTTTACAAAAAATTGGCAAGATTGAGATAGGTCGGCAGTTTTTAAAATCATTTTTGTCACCACCCTTAAATATTTACGTCACTTTCGCGATTTGCATCTTCTTCGGAAATATGCCATTTGCAAAAGCTAGGTTGAACAGGTACGTCAAAGGAGGTGTCATTAAGTCTGCAACAAACTTAATTGATCTAACCTACATGTTATCGGAATCACAACTACTGGTGTTGTGTAAGTTTACGATGGAAGAATATACCTCCTTTTCATCAATCGGGGAAATGAACATTGAGTTAGGGTTGGATGGCACATTTACATTGAGTGAGGTACCATTTTCTAAATCTGAATTTAAGAATTGATTGGCAAGAAAATCTTTAAATGCATTCGCCAGTCGTGACTCCGTAACTATGACACCGTTATGACTCAGGGCCTCGATTTTATGGTTTCCTTGTGATCGACCAAGTACAAAGCCTAGCCTCTTCCAGGTTATTTCCGATTGGTGTGTGTCAGCGAAAATAATATGTTTTAATAACTGTTCTCAGCTTTTCTGAGCACGTTTCTTAAGGCGAAAGCCTTATACGTCTCCTCGTTCAGTCGACCTTCAAAGTCCTTGAGCGAAAACCGCGTCGACGAAGCGGAACGGCACGCCATGACGACTCGGTGTAGTAATTCACTTACCACATTGCCCCGGCATCGTGTCTTACCTATATGCAATTGCTCATGCAACAATCGTGATGGTGTGAGGGTCACCGTTGTCATCGTATTCAGTGAGTAAGCAAGCAACGCTCACGCAACAATTGTGATTGATGGTGCACGGTTCATCGTCGTCATCGTGTTAATTGAGATAGAGTTAATTCAGGCACTCGAACCCACGACCTTCGGTGGTAGTCGAACCCTCGAGCTTATTTGGCAGTCGGACCCACCACCTTTGGCCTTAAGGCGAAGTTAATCAAGGCAAAGTTAATTAATATAGAGTTCAGGCATTCCAACCCACGACCTTTGGTGTTAATTGGGGCGATGTTTCTTGAGGCACAGTTTATTAAGGTAGAGTAAATTAAGACACTACAATCCGCGACCTTTGGTCGGAAAAAAAAAATAAAAAGAAGTAACAACGCATTCGAATGAGAATGTCAAGTACTTTAATATGTCTCTTGAGTGCTCAGGCTTTCGCCTTCACCCTCTTCGGCGTATGTTATAGTGACTATCAATGTTTAAATTGGTTTCGTAGGCGCTTTAATTCTTTCAGTATGTTAGGCTCTTTATTACAAAAAACTTCCTGGTACATTTGATGCTTCCTATTTATTTGTTCCACAATATCCTGTCTTACTCAAGGTTTGCGACAGCGGTTTGTTTGTATTTTTGTTTTCGTTGCGAAACAGTTATTGTAGATAGTAGTAACTTCGCTTAATAAAGAATAGTATCCTTCATCTGCATCATGTACAGCGTAGATGTAATCCCCTGTAGGAACCTTTATTGTTTCTCAAAAGCGCACTAAGTTTTTTTTCGGAGATGTCTTGAAAGAGATGTGTTTCTTTCCTGTTTTTGCTTCTTAATACCATATATAGTGGCTTATGTCTGCTGCAATGACGTCTGCTTGTAAGAGGAATCGGGATGAACTGGCCTTAAGGTGTTCGATGTATGAGATATTTTAGTAGCGGTAGCACTAATTATATCGAATTCATTTGCAGTAACAATGGAAGTAAGACAACGTCGCTTTGTGTTATTCTCTAGTGTAATTATGTTAAAGTTACCGCCAACTACAAGCTCTAGTTTCTTTTCTTTTGTAAAATTAAACACACGCTCAAGAAACACCAAGAAACTATCGGAACATCCAACTGGAGGTCATACAAGCCAACGAAGAAACCAGAGCGTACCTCTACTGCTTCATAATCAACTGTTACAACAGTAAACTCGCTTTCAATATTGGTTTGAAAAATATTTTGAACGAGAACTCAAACGCCACCTCGTCGATTTCCAGATCGTGTCACAAAAAATTGGGAGTATATTGATGGCACGTACATTTCCGAATCTCCATCATACCAAGTTTCCGTTATTATAATTCAGGAAAACTCAAATTCGATGGCATCAAGAATATGCTTATATCATCAAGTTTCGATTGAGCATAAAGACAGTTCAAGGTTATGAAGGAAAAATAATTTGTACATTTACCAGTCACTTTAGAAAATTCATGTGGAACAACTACCAAACGTAAGGTATTCGTGTAAATTATACTTACGAGCTCATTTACGAGATCTTTTACGGTGCTAACTAATTTAAATGCATTTCTGACTTAACAATGATTACAGGATCAACCGGCGACTTGCGCAGGAGGATCGTGCCGTTTGAGCACAAAGCGAAACGATATCCATTTCGTCTAGGCCATTCTTTGGTCGCTCGTAGTGGTTCACGGTTGTGCTTTGTCAAATTTTAAACGATGAAAACACGACTTTTTGCATCGCTGAGCTTTCGGCGAGCCGAGAGTCTCGATCTGACTGGCGAGTGTAGCGCGCTATTATTCCAGGGGTTTTCTCTGGTTCCGCGGGAAGCTGCTCAATAGCCGCTACTTCACTCCGTGCAAAACAAGCAATGTCAAGAGTGCGAGCCAACTCATTGACGTTTTGTAGCAAATCCTCGCCAACGATGACAGAAATTCCGTTAAATTCCGTGGCGCGGTCTTGATAAACGCTTGCCAAATGTAAGGCATTCGTGCAAATTATACTTACGAGCTGCTTCACGAAGTGGCGCTGGCCATTTAGCCGACCAAGCTCGCTGTTGCGCGCATAAGCCAGAATGCAAGGCGCTTTTCGAACAAACACGGGTGTTGCGCAAATTCAGCACTCAGAAAAACCGAGAAATTTTTTACTCCCGGAGGCTCTTTGTATCTCTAATGAAAACGATTACTGCGTCAGTGCTCCTTCTCTTTGCGCTCGGGATAAAGCAACTTGATTACCTCAGGGCAAACGTGTGTGTCGGGTCAGCTAGGTAGGGCGGGAGATGTGCGAGATTATACATGAGTGATGCGAAAGTTTTACCTTCTTTTGCTTTTCGCCGCCTTTGATGATTATGGCCTGGTTCAAGGACATATCTTTGAGCGGTGATGATGATGATGATGATGATGATTTAATGGCATCCCTATGAAACGGGGCGGTGACAAATAGTTACCTAGCCTACTTGGTTTAATCCGGATCCCTCCACTATACGGCGTGCCTCATAATCACAACTGGTTTTGGCACATAAAACCCCAGAAAGAAGATTTGATCAGGTATGCTATACCTGTTTTTTATATAGCATTTTTGTACACATCCCATTAATCTATTTTTTCCTCAAAATCTACCTTGTACCGATGTAAGAGATCAGGTCGTATCAACCTCTTCCCTGCTTTTTTTTTCACCAATATTCTAATCGTATCTTGCTTATCTATACGGCTGATCGGTTGATGCTTCCGTCCACTTCAAACCCAAGTGCTTCTAGAAGGTGTACGTTACCTACGGGTATCACTGGGTGAATCCCTTCGCATTCCCTTAGGGTGTGCTGAGTGGTCTCTGGAACGTTGCTGCAGGGTATATACGCGTGTCTCATCTAGTGCCGAATATTTGCTGCGGTATGTTTTGGTTCTTAGGCAACCGGCTCCAGCTTCAAACAGCAATTTTGTGCTATCGTACAAAATTTTCTTTTTAATTTGTCTTCTCATACTTGTAAATCTCCACGGTCATTTTTGTTTCCATTCTGTGCATCCAATTCACTGTATCTATTTCTCTCACTTTCTTTTTGACGACTCCTGGTTGTCTATTTACAGTTTCAGTCAGCCTGTACTTGGTTGCCAACTTTCGGTCGGACGCACCAGCAGTGCCCCCTCCCCTCCCACCCACGCCGCCCTTTTTGTGTACATAAAGCCCCTTTTTTGTAAATAAAATTCCGTGTACTCCAGCGTTCTTGCTGTCTTCCTCTGCTGGTCCGTGCTTATTTGTGTGCCGCAACGATGTTTCACAATGCTATTCACAACTAACTAGCCCAGATGTCCATGGCTAGCACTATGTGACAACACATTTAACGACCTTTGGAGGGTATTACATGAAGATCCGTTTGTGATCCGTTTATTGTAACTCTCACCATCAAAAAGCAGCGGACTACAGCCGACCAGAGGCTTTTGTGCTCCTCATTACTGTCTCCCTGTCGTCAGTAATTTCTCAGCGATCTGTAGTATATGTATATATATTCGCACTTTTTACTCACCCAGGCTAAGAAAAAACTGAACAATTTTTGGTCGCACAGAGCGTCGAAACTCCAATTCATCGTCGGCGCTCGATCAAAACGCTTTCCGACCGTGCCTCAATAGATGTATTCTATTGTTTTTACTTTTGCGTTAAGCTTTGTTTTGTATTAGTTAAGTAATTGAAGCAATAACCTTGCAGTGGGATGGTGCGCCGCTTCCGGCTTGACTAATTAAAGCTTAAGCGTTAATCGAAAGGATGTTCAACGAGATACAAAAGTTACATAAGCGATGCGGTATTGGTTCTGATCATACAAAAAATAGTGTTCTTTTTGCGTTCTGTTATTTGCAAGAGCTATTCGTGATTATCACGACCTAGAGAGGGCGCCGCCATTTATCAAAGCTGGCGGCTCAACATGAGCTCTATCGGACCTTTTCACTATACTGACAAGAAATCACGCGGCTTTGACGAAGGCGACGCTTTCTTTTGTCCAAGCACTTATTGATTGTTGGCGCAAAATAAATTATGATGCAATCGAAGTCGACGGTCTCTGTTTGCAAACTTTTGCAGTGCAAGTGTAGCATCATACCGTCTCTATGCGTTGCCGTGATGTCTTCACTGAAGTCAACGTCAGGCGGGCTGAATGTTACCGCACAGCCGAAACATCCGAGTGCGAACATGTCGCCGGTACGCTGATACACTGCTGCCGCGAAGAAAGGCTTTATTTTTGTCATTTGCGTGATGCAGTAGACAGCTAACTCACGACGCACCGCGGTGACACGGTTATTTTAACAGCGGAGCTGTTTAAGCCGGCCGTAAGTGTGTAACACGTCGGACAAAATGTGGGCCGATCCTGGCGGTTGTGCAGAAAGGGTCCAAGCGCAATGGCTAATACCCCTGTGAACTAGAGAAGCTCAGCCTGGCCTAGTCTAGCTAAGCATGGTTGGGACTACTTAGGCTTAGTCAGTCATCGATAGCCAATCAATGCCTAATGAATAATCAATCAAAAATAAATAAATTCTGGAAAATGCTGGGGACGACATGGTAGGGCTTAGCCTAGCGCAAAAGCCAGGACTAGCTAGGTGCCCATCAGCTCGGCTGTCTATTTAGCATTGCGCCTCCAGTGCAAGCTACGCTAATTTTTTTCCTAAACACCAATCTAAGCGACTTTTACATTACCTACGCTCACAATTTAGCGAGAATGACTGTTAGACAACCTATTCATTTCGAAACTTTGTGAAGACGTGCACGTCTAATTGCGTGTGCTGGCAAAGACACCACGCACGGTCGTAAGCTAATACGCGCGCATTTTTTATAGTGAGCTGCCACTTTGCGCTGCCGATGATTTTCATGTCAAAAGCCACGAACGCGTACCGGAATAATATGCGTGTTCCTTTATGGTCACCGGAGATTTCATGTAAGGCATGAATTTGACAAACTATCGCGTGGCTGTTGGTTCGATCTAATCTAATCTAATCGGATGGTAGAATCGGAGGACAACCGGATGGTATATCTCCCATAATTTTGAAAAACTGCTCTCGAGAGGTAGCTAAATACCTTTTTGTGATTTACAACAAGTCTCTCAGTGATGGCCAGCTTCCTGACGACTGGAAGCTAGCGTACGTAGTACCAGTATTTAAAAAAGGTACCACAGCAGACGAGTCTAATTATAGACTTATATCTCTCACCCTACAGTGTTCTAAGGCTTTGGAGCACGCTATTTATACGTCCTTGATTAAACACATTACGTCAATAGGATTTCTGAATAATCAACAGCACGGATTTCGAAAAGATTTTTCTTCGACAACTCAGCTATTTCGACTTACCACGATATAGCCTCCAGTCGCGATTGTAGAGGACAGGTCGATTGCTTACTTTTAGATTTTCAGAAGGCTTTCGACACTGTCTCCCATCAGTTACAGAAACTTATGCACATTAATATTGATAACTCTGTTAACATGCAGATAATTGACTATTTAATTACATCCCGGAAACAGCAAGTTGTTCTCAATGGCAAATGGTGATGTAACGTATGCGGTTTCACAGGGATGCTTACTCGGACCCCTACTGTTCCTTATTTTTAATAACGATATCTTAAAGAAATCAAGTGAACTGTACATCTGTTTGCTGATGATTGTGCATTATATTTTAATGTGGCCAGTGGGGCGGATTGCGTACAGCTGCAGGAAGATCTCCATCGTATCTTCATCATGTGGTGCAGTGGTGGATGCACATGTGGTGCAACATGTGGTGCAGTTTAAGCAGAATAAATTTGAACATTAATAAATGCGTGCGTGTCAGCTTCACCATAAAAATTCATAAACTGTGTTATCGCAAGTATCTAGATAATCAAGTTGTTCGCCAGGAATCTTTGTACAAGTACCGCGGAGTGACTTTATCTCAGAATGGATCATGGTCCGAGCATATTGACACTATTGTGCGCAAGGCCGGAGCTTCGCTTGGTTTCCTTCGGAGTAATCTCAAGCAGGTGAAAAGTCACGTCAAAGAGGCGGCATACGAAGCTTACATAAGACCATTACTTGAGTACGACTGCCCTATGTGGGATGCGTTCCATTCTGTACGAATTAAAGCGTCGAAACGCATACAGTCCAGCGCTGCAAAGTATGTCCTGAGGTGGAACAGTCGGTTCGATGGCGCAACGAATATAAAAAGAAATCTAGTATGGGCTCATCTAAGCGAAAGCCGCAAAAACCTTCGTCTGAAGCTTTTTTACACAATACGAGTATACAAAAAGCCGGCAGATCCCACGTACTGTGGGAATCGATGTTATGCGAAGCAGTGTACTCACCTACCAAGTTATTAGCCTACCAAGTTAAAAGAAACGACCATGAGAGCACCATGATGTATGCGGCTGTTTCATGACCTACATGACACGCATGTCATGAGTCTTCAGGAGTCCCTTTCGCTATGTAGAAAAGACCTTAAGGGAAAGCCTTAGTCATGCTCATGACTATGACTTCGACAATCAACTTATACCCTTTTCTTACACTTAGTACCACATCCGAAACCATTCCATTGATTTTAGTGTTAATATTTTTTCTCTGAATCATTGTAATTTTTGCTGAGTCTTGACGATGACTTCTACTATCATTCTTTAGTGTTTCTTTCACTTAGTATCCACGTCCGAACACATTTCAGTGGTTTTTGAAGCGAAAGCTTCATTACGCTACCCCGGGCAGCCGTCGGCGACTCAACAGTTTTCACCTTGAGAGCAAGAGGTCAAACCACAAGAGAGCATTAAGGCGCCTTTATAGTGTCTGACATAATCGGTGTGTGCGTGTGTGCCCGTGCGTCTATGCAAGTGTGTGTGGGTATGTGCGCACGTGCGTGTGTGCGTGCGTGCGTGCATGCGCGCGAGCGTCATTAGACGCCGTGCGCGTCCTAGCGCATTGGCCATGCTTCCGGTTACGTTGGCGGCACCAGCACGTCGAACTATCGGTCGAACTATAGCCGCTGTTGTTCTCGCCAATGTAACATAACGTGTGCGCGCGTTCACGATACGTCGGACTATATTTAGGCCTTTAGGGTGCCCTGAAAGGAGAGATTGCTGCCGTTGCCCGAGTAGAGTTGGGCTCGGCTGCGAGTTGCAACCAAGCCTCACTACTTTACTGATCACCGCAGTGTCTTCATAGGCATAAAAATTATGAATAAACACTGAATTCATTGCAAACATGTCTGCATATCATTCCAAACCACACCTCGCCCACAGCTCGACAATGGGCCTAGCCAGGGCAGTGACGCTTTAGCTATCAACCAGGGTTAACCAAAACTAAACCACACCAATTTTTGTGTCTTAATCGCTCTTCGCTGAGTCATTTTCATTTTTGCTGAGTCAGTGTTTCCTTCGCTTAGTACCCATATCCGAACCCATTTCAGTTGTTTTTTTAGTGTGAATTTTTTTTGCCGAATCATTGTACTTTTTGCTGAATCACGGTCATGACTATGGCTTCTACCACCATCCTTTAGAGTTTCCTTCACTTAGTACCCACGTCCTAACCCACTTCAGTGGTTTTTGAGTGTTAATCTTTTTTACAACGTAAGCTGTTATGGGCTCATTCGAATAGCAGTTTCAGGTCGCGATGATGCCACCGCCGGCGGCGTCCACCGCGTAACCGCTATCACCGCAAACGCGAAAAAAGTACCCGATTTCAGCCGGGATCCAACCCGCGCCCGCTGCGTGGGAGGCGGATATTCTACCACTGAGCCACGCAAGCGCTTGCTATCGGGCCGCGGAAAATACCCTAAGGCAAACGCAGGGTGAGAAGACTCAAGCCTCCGCCAGTATGGTGGCGCCATCTAGGTAAGATGCCTGCACAGGCAGCGTCCGCAGGCGCAAACGATATGCGATTCAGACGAGGTGCGCAAATCAACGCGCTCCCGAGCTTCCGAGCCTCCGCCAGTATGGTGGTGCCTTCTAGTTAAGGTGCCTGCAAACGCGGCGCGCCCGACATGTAAGTTGTAGTTGAAAGGCTTGATCGGGCTCAGCAGACTGCTGTGGAGTGAGCATTGCAAGCCGCAGCTCGCCTTCGACGCCGGGCGGACAGTTCATATCATACTCGTCAAAACGAGGCGAAAAGACTGCCGCGAAGACCCTCTTGAGGATGGTGCCCAAACTGGAGCTACTCTTGAGCCGCTCCACCAGCTTACGCTGTGACTGTGCTGCGTGTGCCGCGTAGGCCTGTGACTTTTTTTGCTGAGTCATTGTCATTTTTGTTGAGTCATGGTCATGACTATGACTTCTACCATCATCCTTTATTGTTTCCTTCACTTAGTGCCCTACGTCCTAACCCATTTCAGCGGTTTTTGAGTGCTAATATTTTTTGCTCAGTCATTGTCATTTTAGGCGGCTGTTTCATGACCTACATGGCACGCAAGTCATGACATTCATTTCACGACCTATCATTTATAATTGACACACACTCTTGTCATACTATGCCAATTTTGGTGCATGCCAAGTTAACGAAACGACCCTGAGAGCACCAAGGCCTAGGCGACTGTTTTATGACCTACAAGACGCGCATGTCATGACCTATCATTTATGTTCATCACACATTCTTGTCATACTATGCCAATTTGGTACAAACCTAGTTAACGAAACGACCCTGAGAGCACCAAGGTGTAGGCGGCTAGATAGATAGATAGATAGATATATAGATAGATAGATACTGTCAAATGGGGAGATGTTCGCCAAAAAATGGTTCGCATTTAATCATCAAACTGTAGCAGAACTGATAGTTGGGCGAGTTGGTACGAATTCATAGTGTAATCTTTTTGCGCACACAGTTGACACGGACACAGTGAAGGGGAGACACACGAGCGCTTACTCACAACTGTTTATTTTCGGAAAGATACAAAACATATATACCCCAGCTATCTGCACTGAGCATGTGCAACAAGAGTCGTCAGTGTACCGGCTTCCGTTGACCTGCGGCCAGATGTACATAGGACAAACCGGTCGGTGCATAAACACCCGTCTAAAAGAACATGAACGTTCTCTCGGTAAAGAAAATCATTCACATTTATCAAACCACTGTAATCTATGTCATTGTGATCCGGTATTTACTGACACTGACATTTTGTTTTCAGATAAAAACAAACTAACACGTGAAATAACAGAAGCGTTCCATATCATGAAGTGTGCTGATAAATGCATAAGTGAAGCATCGGTTGCAATTTCTGACAGAGAATTTACATATTTGAATACTGGGTAAACCTTTTTAATCTTTTCTGTTTACACTGACGACTTTGCACTGTAACCTTTTTAATCTTTTCTGTTTTCACTGACGACTCTTGTTGCACATGCTCAGTGCAGATAGCTGGGGTATATATGTTTTGTATCTTTCCGAAAATAAACAGTTGTGAGTAAGCGCTCGTGTGTCTCCCCTTCACTGTGTCCGTGTCAACTGTGTGCGCAAAAAGATTACACTATGAGATCAAACTGTAATCAAGGCCTCGTTATATATGCCTCCTGCGTATTACTTATCCACCCGAATAGACCATGTGATGAAAGTTCGGGTGTATGACCCCAGGACTGACTTTTAAAATTTTGTTTCTCTCCACCGACCATATAGGAGTGGTATTTGTTACCGGCTGAGGTTGTAAGCCAAATCTTTGTTGATTTGTTTTACTCTGTATTAGAGCACTGCACGGGCCGATTTTTTCAGCCCGGGCCCGGCCCGGGCCCGTTTTGACGTTTGGCGTCCCACCCCAGATCGATCAAAACTTTTATGGCGAGACCCGGGCCCCGCCCGGGCCCGGAAATAATCTACGTTACCCGCCCGGCCCGGCCCGCCACCCCTTTACCTTAGGCCCGAGCCCGGCCCGAGCCCGACGCGAAACCGGCCCGAACCCGGCCCGAGACTGAAAAATTATGTTTTTCAGAGTTGAGACGCCCGAGAATAACTCGCTCCACGTTACATGCACACCACCAGAAAGCCCGAGCCCGGCCCACGCCCGCTTCAAAAAACCCGAGCTCGGCCCGGGCCCGGGTCAAAAAGCACACGCCGTGCCCGAGCCAGGCCTGATCCCGAGAAAAAACTGTTCTACCCGGCCCGGCCCGGCCCACGGGCCGGGCCGGGCCCGGGCTTTCAGGTAAGCCCGAGCCCGTGCAGTGCTCTACTCTGTATTATGACCATCGCAATAATGCCGATGCTGCGGCAAGTTTGTTTGAAAAAAGAATAAGTAAAGAATCCGTGCTGCTATTAAGACGCGGTTCCCCCATATTGTTGTTGATTGAGAGTTTAAAATAAATGTTTGTTTACTTAGTTTTGCACCCTTTAGGCTCATACTGAGTTTCCTCAGAAACGGCCTGTCCAGCTGCCCGACCTGATGTGCACCGACATGTCGAGTGCCTAAGCATCGAAAAAAGAGGCCTGTGCAAAAGACCTACTCGGTGGTGGGATTCGCAGAGCTGTGCAGTGAAAACACAGCATGTCTCATGTGTTATACACTGATCAGAGCAGCGTAAGGACTTTGATGATTCCGATTGAATAGCCGCTGCTCATTTGCGTGCGCAAGCTCACCGCGTCTTTTTCCCCTCCTCTGTCCTACCTCATCTTTCTATTCCCTCTTTCCCGTTCCCCAGAATTGGGTAGCCAACCAGACGCATTTCTGGTTAACATCGCTGTATTCTCTCTCTCTTTCCTCCTCCCTCTCCGCAATGAACAAACCACGTTCTACATAAAACGCCTAACTGACGCAACAATTTTTTAGCCAAATTTATTCATCAGCGTATTCCTGTTAACGCAATCACTAGGAGAGCACAAATGTACCACGTGCGTACAGCGGAATATATACAAACCGTACGTAACATGCCACTCGGCGTACGAGATCGTAAGCAAAATGCATGCAGTTAACGAGGTTTGATTACAATGTGGCCAAGAACATGAAAAATAAATTGACGAATGTTTGTGTGGTATTGGGCCATGATTTTCTTGTAATTCAATGTGTGTTACCGCTAAAGCAAGTTCCGCTACACGCACGCGCACTAATGAAGGAGTGAGTTAAATGCTGCCAATACCTTGGTTGTTTCCGCTAAAGGTAGAGCAATTCGAATAGTTTCGTGAAAATCAAGTTTCAGAGATGTTGCTCGCTTTTGACTGCCCTCTGTCAGTGGAAAGGCAGTGGTTGCTCAATATTCGCTGCATACGTTCATGTGGCTTTTGTTTGTGGCCCCAACGTACAAATAACCAGCTATTTCTTTCTTCCAGACGCCTAATTGACACAATGGCAGAGCTCTCCGCAAGCAGCATCGGGCAAGTACTTCTTACCGTCAGCTGGTACCAGGTCGCCTCAGCCATCGCAGGGATAACAGCGCTTTCTCTGACAAGCATGGTGCTCGTCTTGGGACTCTTGTTGTGGACTGCTCGCAAGGTCCACTTAAAAACAGTGAAGCAGCTTAACGACTTACCGCAGTTCCGGCAACAGTTTCCCTTCCAATTCCTGTGGACCTTGAAGAAGGCATGCAATCCGCCAGACTCGCCTGTCGCCTTCAGCAGTAGTGAGTATGCGACAAGGAGTCATGGTAATGCAAGTATGACACTCAGTGCAGTCTACGAATACTAGCATATTGGGCAGAATAGAGCAGCATGACAAAGTAACCTGAGTGGAAATTAAAGAAACTTCCGTTAGACTGGAATGAGAGGCACGGAGACATAACGTTCAGAAACGGGAAGATGGCATTGTGAATGAGAGAGCAAGCGCGGCTTTTGAAGGGGCGATTTAAACGACGACGTCACTTCATGGTTTGCAAAAATAGGCTGAAAAGATGCGGACACAAGACGGCACATAAGAATGTTCGTGTTTTTCTTCTCGTGTTTGTGAGCTTCAATTGTACGCCTATATCTTTCCAGAACAATTAGGATGCTTCTGACCAACTGTAGGCCTGACGTTCGGCAGAATGAGCAATCGGAAGACAGGAGTTGGTCATGTATTACAGCAGTACAATAGTACTAAGGGAAGGGGAAGATAACATGAGGATACTTAATGTTTCGCAACGTTGAGTGAACATAAACCGATCCCCAAGAGTAAGCAAGAGAACACTAGACTAAAGAGCCCAAGAATTCTCCTTCGTCCTTAAGGTCAACATTGCCTCTGCTATGGAGACAGGACAAAGCTTTCGGTCCTCAAGCAGCGAAGGGACCGCGACAATAAATTTGAGCGGATACCTGTGCCGTGTGGTCTCGTACACGGTCAATTTGTGGATGCCGAGGCGAGGCCTACCCTGCATGTGTGGCATGCATTTTAGCGAGCAAATAGAATTCCGAGTTACATGTGTATTTCAAAACAGACTTATTCTTGCCCTTTTTTGTGTAAGCTTCAAATACCACACGCTTGATTAATTACTTCTAGTATGTTGATTTGTATTTTTTTCTTAATCGTAAGCCTTATGTGATATGATGTCGCGTTTATTTACTTCTGTTATGTTGATTTGTATTTTCCTGATATTTACTGTTTTTTTTTATTTTCAATACTGTGAGGCCTTTCAGCCTGTTTTCGGGCGGGCAAATTCACAACACTAAGAACAAATATACGAACAGCGTAATACAAGCAGCACAATGCGAACTTGAAGCAAAAATGTATAAACAGAACAGCTTACAACAGCATAAAGAAAACAGCAGCATAGTAACAGCGTAGTACAACTCTATATGAAAGAACATTGAGATTAAACATTTAATTATTCTAGCTTTTTCTAGGCACATAAGGTCTAACAACTGACAGAGGTGACACTCTGCCTGGAGGCCACAAGCAGAGTCCGGGATCTATGTTTAACATGTCATTGTACAGTTGCAAAAGAAATTAGCCTCGCTATTTTCTTGCGTGAAGCTATATTTGGAAGGTTTGCTTTTGTTACCTTAGTTGCTAATCTTATGCTCTACATTTTTATACATGTACTAAAAAGAGGTCTCCATGACAGTTTTTCTTTGGGACCTCCTTCAGTATTGCATTTACTTAGTAATTGTATTAACGTCTAATATTATAAATGATTGACTGAGTGATTAATTGATTGATTATTGCGATAGCAGTTATTCCAGGGCTCGAGGTAGATTCCCACCGTCGTCGTCGTCGCCGCCGAGCTGTCACAGTATCTACTGCACACGTGCGGCCCTTTGGGTGCGAGAGCGACAAAGCGATGTCGCGCTACACTTAATCGACTCTGCTGGAGTCAGGGCAGTGTTCTGGCTTCCGCTACTGCCAGACGTGTCGTGCGCATAAGCATTAGCTTTCCATCTGAGTAGTCATGTGGTACTACACACCATAGTGCACACAAAGATCTCAGTAGAAAGGGCCGGGAACGTCAAGATTAAAGCCATCTGATCCCTTCATTGGATCCGCCAGTTGTATCGGAGTTGTCCGTCAGTCTCACCTTGTGCACCATAGAGGTGCGACACCTGTGACGCCGCTGCCAGTGTTCCTCATTGCAACAGGTGTGTAACAACAACTTGTCCATCTGCCAGGTGGTGCAGCAACATTTGTATAGCGTTATGCGTCGTGCCATGTCGTCTCCGCGTGCTGTTAGAACACTGTGCATGGAGTTTGAGTGCCACGACGATCATTGCTATCGCTTTCTTTGCTTCGCCTTCACGCCTCACTCACAATTTTTTTCGAGATATACTAAAATATTCAGGGTACACATTTCATTGTAGACTTTGATTCATCAGAATAAACTATTTTACATGTAAATAAATTTACTGTTTTAAACAAAATGTACTTACGTGCAAGCATTTTTAAAACGGCAGCAATAACAAGTATCGTATGACCCACTGCGATATCACTCCTCCTTGTTATTATAACGAAGCTAATTTATTTGCCCATACTCTTTTATACAGGGCAAACTGCAAAATGTGCGAAATTCTAACGCTTTGTAGAGCTCTCATAATTAAATGTCCTGCCTTTTTTCGTCTCAGTGTTGTTTGCAGCAGTGTCTGGATTCCACGCCACATTCCAGAAACACGGGCGGTACTTGGTGTACGTGGGATTTACGCCATTTTTGATTATCTATAAGGATGAATACGTCGAGGTGAGTTACATAACTCATCACCAGCCTATTCTTATGTCCACTGCAGGACTAAGGCCTCTCCCTGCGATCTCCAATTACCCCTGTCTTGCGCTAGCTGATTCCTTCTTGCGCCTGCAAATTTCCTAACTTGATCACCTCCCCTACCTCGACTGCGCTTCCCTTCCCTTCGCACCCATTCTGTAACCTTAATGGTCCCCTGGTTATCTGCCCTACGCATACATGGCTGCCAGCTTCATTTCCTCTTAATGTCAATCAGAATGTCGGCTATCCCCGTTTGCACTCTGACCCGCACTGCTCTTTTCCTGCCTCTTGACGTTAGGTCTCACATGTTTCGTTCCATCGCTCATTGTGCGGTCCTTAACTTGTTCTCGAGCTTCTTTGTTAACCTCCAAGTTTCTGCCTCATATGTTAGCACCGGTAGAATGTAATGATTGTGCACTTTTCTTCAACGACAGTGGTAAGCGCCCAGTCGGAATTTGGCATGCCTGTCATATGCATTCCAACCCAATTTAGTCTTCTGTAAATTTCCTTCTCATGATCAGGGTCCTCTGTGATTAATTGACTAGATAAACGTTCTGATTTACAGACACTAAAGGCTGACTGGCGATCCTGAATTCTCGATCCCTTGCCATTCTATTGAACATTATCTTGTCTTCTGCATATTATTCTTCAACCCCCACTCTAACACTTTCTCGGTTAAGGTAATCAATCATTTGTGTGATTCGTCTCCATTGTTGCTGAATAGGACAATGTCATCTGCGAACCGAAGGTTGCTGAGATATTCGCCGTTGATCCTCACTCCTAAGCTTTCCCAGTCTAAGAGCTTGATTCTTCTTCTGAGCATGCAGGAATAGCATTGGAGAGATTGTGTCTCCTGCCTGACCGCTTTCTTGATAGGTAATTTTCAGCTTTTCTGTGGAGAAGTACCAATGAGGTAGCTGTGGATCCTTGTAGTAGATGTTTGCTAAGATATTCCGTATGCCTCCTGTACTCCTTGATTACTAAATGCCTCTATGATGCTGGTGGTTTTCAAATGATGATTTGTAGGTTTTTTTGGCGAAGGGCCAAATGACTGCTGTATCTCTACTGAATCAAATGCCAT